>NW_025855364.1:30545-62600 GCF_002878395.1 Capsicum annuum
ATAGCCTACTAGATGATATAAGTGAGGATGAAAAATTTCATGAGAAAAACATACATATAGTATTACTAATGCCACCAATGCCTATTCATTAGTACTACCTATGATGTAATTTGAAAATCGCAAAAAGGGTTGAGTAAGTTTCGTTTGAATTTTGGTTCTCTTTGTTGGATTGTAAATAGGGAGTAAGATTTTTCAAGTGTTTGCATTAGTAAAGTACTTCAAATTGACCCCAAAAAAATAGTACACTTGAATTATAAAAATTAAGCGGGTTTATCTGTTACATCGAGGAGATGGGGACTGGGTTGGTGGTGGTTGTATTGGTAGTTTGAGATGAAGATGAATCAAAATATTGTTATCACTTACCTTTCTTACCCATTATAAGTTGTTTGTATGGTACGAACATATGTATATTATGTGTAAAGAAATAAATATAGTTCCTCAGAGGGTTGAGGGCTATATTTGAGATAGTTGTGTTGATGGAATATCAACATCAGCCACTTGTCATCACTTCTTCCCTTTGAAAGCAGTCTGTCTGAGAATCTTCTGATATGTAATAAATTATTGCATATATTTATGAGAAAAGTGGCATGGCGAAACATTGCCCATGGGTAGATCAGTACCCTGTTCTTTTTTACTTTGGAAAATGTAGATTTTTTTATTTAACCTTGATTTTTTTTGCTGAAGTGGCCTATACGAAGGAAATCTATTTATATTTATTTTATTTTATTTTGTCCTGATTTTTTTTTGTCATCTGTAACTTTGCGGGTGGCAAACTGAATTTATTTGTTATTTTCTGACTATGAAAAGTAGTTTTATTATCGGGAAAACTTATTTCACATTGTTGCCTTTCTACCTACAATTATATGTGTTAATGTTTTTTCAAATATCATTCTTATATAATATATCAACAGCTTAGGTTATTGAAACTTTTATCCTGATAGCTTTTGTGTTGGTATTCTTGAATAAAAAATTCTTATTATCATATTTGTACTAAATGAAATTCCAACACATCCTTCAAGGTAATGCCTAAATGTGAATCATGGTTGAAAAAGAGATGCATTCCTTCAATGAAAAAATATGTTTTATACCAGATTTTAAACTTCTAAACTAATCTAGTCATTAAATCTAATTTGACAGGTTTTTGATCGAGAATGCTCAAGAGATTAATCACAACATGAAAAATGCATATGCTATTATAGAATTTATAAATAGTAAATGTACCAATGTAAATAGGCAACAATCACTATGATATGTTAATGTCATGTGAACATCCAGTAGTATGATATTTTAATGATTGTTAAAAACGTACATTTGAGATATTATGATATGTCCATGTAGTGATGTTATTGTATGTTGAAATCTATTTATTTAATATAATATGTAATAATTAATTTATAATGATCTTTATATGTAACTTAATTATTATATTAGGTTCATAGCAACATTATGCGTTGATTCCATGTTTAATATCTTGGTTATTTAATATAACATATCAACTTAATTTATATTGTATTTATTTAATATAATATCTTGGTGGTTGACGAAGGATATAGTTGACATTTCCACCAAATTCAGTTATTATTCTTATAGATGAGTGTCTGCTATACACATATGACATATTTTCTCTCCAATCTTCTCTAACCTTATTATTTTTTCTCACTCAACTCCTACCTCTCTTTGTATTAAGAATATCTCTATTTTTCTGAAGTTTGATTTGTAAATTGGTGTATCATAAGGTACTTTTGACTTTTTGATTCCATGTTTTTTTGGACATTTGATATTTATGTTGAATTTTTTATGTAGTTTTCTTTTTGGGGGTCACATTTGGTGTTTGGTATTTGAATAATTTTTATGCTTACACTATGATTTCCTCTGTTTTTCTTCCTACTGATCCTTAAGGTTATTGTTCTGATTGTCCCTGGTTGATTTTGCTATGCTTTTTTCGGTGAGTTTTGATTAATTTTTTTTCCCTTTTTCTTTGTATAATGAAAAATGTTGTATATGCATGCCAGTGTATTTGAGGTTCTTTTCCTTCAAATTTCTTAATTTCATCTCCCAAGTATCTGTTTTTGGGGTGTACTTTATTTCATTCAGTTCTGGTGAGTTTCTCTATTTTTGTTTGTTTATTGCACTCAATTGTTGTAGCAGATTTTTAGTGGGTATCTTGTTGGTTCTCTATGTGGCGTTTCAATCTTTCAAATTTTGACTTTTAATTTTGGTTAATTTTTTCTACAATACATTTTATTTTGTCGCACTTTATTTGTTTGTAAGCACAATTTTTAGATGTGCTTAGTTTGATATTCTTTTTTTGATTATCTGTTTTTATATTCTTTCAGGTTGATTCTAGTTCTTTTTTGCATATATAGATAGAAAATTTATTTTGATTTGTCCATGCATGTTTGTAGATATTTATGTGTAAATCTTTTAATTGTTGGTTATCAATTTACCTTCTTTTTCCTGTATTAAAATTTAAACTAAAGATGACAATGTTAGAGATTGTACTTTAACCACTAAGAATGCCTAAATACTCTCAGGTCACTTAGTACCAGTGGGTCATTGAAGATGGTACGACTGGCTCTTATTGTTGTATTATAGCAGGCAATTGGTTCTTTACCTAGACTTTAGGTTCTATTTAAATTGTTCACTTTATATCTAAAGTGGTCACGTAATTGTTATTTTTTGAACGTCAGTTTGGTTAAGTCTCATTTTTAATTAGTACACTAAATGCATATCTTTTACATTATTACGATACTTCAAGTTAATAAAGAGTAGCTGACATTACTTTTTGACACAATTAAATGTGGTAGTAATATTTTTTGGAATTGTTTGTTTTGACTTAGTCTTCTATGAAGAGATTCACAAAAGAAGAGAAGAAAATTTTCTAGAGGTGTTGGTGGTTGGAATAAAAAATAAGCAATTATTTTGAGATTGAATATGATACTACAACAACACTCATATAGTTCTTGTATTTCTGAAACATTAGTGATCTCTCTCCCAAAACATTTGTAGTGACTATTATAAGTGAATTCATAATGGTTGTGATCAAACCAGCCATCAATACAACATAAAATAGAAAAAAACTATCAAACTAAACATAGTGCTTTCCCCAGTACTTAGCATATCTAAGCTAAAGACACATGTTGAAAAAATTATGCTTTGATTGTTTTATCTTTAGAGATGTATATTTGAATTTCTTTTTATCTCCCATAAAGCAAAAGAAAAACTATATCCGAATTTAAGCAAGTCTACTTAATCGAAGATAGTTGAAACACCCTGGGTTTGGACCGTTAGAAAATTTCTTGGATTTCTAAACATCATACGATATGTGGGTACTAATCATATAATGGAGTACGGTTGCTATGCTCTTTGTCGTATGCTAACCAGTGTTGGTTGGTGGGTTGGATTGGTTTTTGGAATGAGTATGACTTGGTTGGTATGAGTTTTATGGTTGGTGATGGGTCATATAGTTTGGGCTTTTCCTTCACTTAATATGAGACTTAGTAACTTAACTTGGATTTGAGTATGAGTGGCTCACCATGATCCATAATATAGCGTACGAGTTATACCATTGACTCGTATGGTAGACAGTGTTCAAACTTTCTTTGATTCTATTCTGCTAGGGATATAGTTTAGGGGTATTGATCATATGGTTGGGTACGACCTAGTTTAGGTAAGTCGTATGTTGGACAATGTTAAGTCCAAAGAGGAGGCCTAGGGTATGAGTGATGGGTACCACTCGTATGGAAGGATACAACTGGTAAGGGGGAGTCGTATTATTTGATGAGAATTTTAAGCAGTTTAAGTTAGGGGTAATCTGGACATTTTCCCACTTAACTACTTAAGGACTCACAACTTATATCACTATTGGGACAACATTTACCATATTATTCTAATCTTAAACTCTTATAAACTCTGTCTAATTCTCTCTAAGGCTCTTGGGTAAAAGAAGACTAGGGTTTCATCTAGAGGATCAATTTGGGGCTTGTACGATTGATTTCTCTCCATCATCTTCATAATGTAAGCCATGTACTCCGCCCTCAATTTTAGTTCCGAGTAAAGGCATCTTTTATACAATGTTTTCATGGCATAATTATTGTATGGTTTTGGGGTTTTCAATATATGTTGGGATTTTGGTATTAATGCTTGGTTATATTTTTTCCATGTTTTAATTATCTAATTACATGCTTTAGTGATGGTTTGGATAATTGGTTTCATGGAAATGATTAATTTGTAATTGGATTTGGTTTTGGAAATCTATGCCCCCAACATATTTGATAAAATGCCTATGAGAATGCTTTTACCATATTATTGGACTTTTAATGGAACTCTTGCATGGTATGGTTTGGTAATGGAACTCTAAATGGTATAAATAATTTAAATGGTTTGGAATGGTTAAATGGTATGGTTTGGTGATCATGGTTATGGTTAATTAAACTTCTATGTGGGGTACAAGGGAATCCCTCAAGTAAACATATTAATAAATAACTTGTGGGGTACATAGAATTGCCTTAAGAAAACTTAATAATGGAACACTTGTGGGGTACACGGGATTCCCCCAAGTTAACTTGATCATGTAATTTATGGGTACATGGGAATTCCTTTACATAAAAAGATTGGCTAAGGACATTGCTTGCAAATATAGTCGGTATGACGATACCACTACTCATAGCGTTGGTTAATAGTAATGGAATAATGCTTTAGTTGGATGGTAATGGTTTTAATTGGGCAATAATAGCGGGGTGTGATAGCTAACCATGAAGGTGCGAGTCCAATAGACGAACACTGGAAAATTATGTTTGCCGACATGAGGGTTAGTTATAGTGACCATATATTATACTATAAGGTACATAAGAATCCTCTAAGTATATTGTACATGTGTATCATGGAAAGCGAAGGGTAATCGAGAATCCCCTACTCTTATGGTATCTATGGTTCGTGCGGCTATATGTATCGGGGCCCGTTCAGGGGGCTACACTAGACCCATATAGCCCACGGTGGTTCAAGGATGATTAAGCTACACATACCCTAGTTAATAATTTTAAAGGCATGCTAAACCTGACTCCCTTTCCAGGCATGATTACATATATATATATATATATATAGTTTGTATGCATATGGTTGGCTTACTTGGTTTTACTAGATGTCATTATTTTATCCTTATCCTGAGTTTATGCTAGTGTTCACCCGCTAACCCGTCTTTGGGCTGCTGTATCCCCACGTGATGCAGGAATCGGACATTCTACTCCTCCTACTTAGTGATCGAATTCAGAATCAACTATTGGATTGAAGTAGTGGGCTTCCATATTCCAAAAGGCTCTATTTCATATCATGGATGTCTTTACATACTTTAGTTATTTAATTAATATTGATTTTGGCTATGGTTGGGGGCATGTCTCAACCAGATGTTGTTTTTCTTTCGGTTAGAAGCTTTGTGTGACTACTATGAGTTGGAATGGGCGGTATCGGTAGTGGTGTCAAACTTAGTATTGGCGTTGGTATTGGGGTTGAAACCGTTGGACTAATTTATGATTGTTCCATCCTTTTATGTTATGTTATGGATAAAAACTTGGTATTTATATTGGTTTGGTTGTGGTTGATGGTTGGTAATGAATGGTTGAACTTGTTCGAGTCAGCCACGGTTATAGACCTATCCCAGAGTCTGGAATCATAATAAATGCTATCCTGTTACACGTTTAGAATTTATTCAACTCAGGGTATGCATATTTGGAGGTTAGTTTGGGTAATAGGGGTAGTCACGGGTCCTGGATGGACTTGGGATACCCATTACGATAAGGCCCTGGTTTGGGTCATGTCAAGTTGGTATCAGAGATTTAGGTTCATGGTCAATTGGGAGTTCACAAAGTCCTGTCGAGTAGAGTCTCTTTTAAGGGTGTGTAGCACGCGAAAGGCTACAAGGCATTTAAGAATGTTTTTTTTCTTGGTATTATATTTTCAATTTGGGAGTCTAGGTCTTGGAATCTTCTCTAATCTTGGTTTGTTTGTTTTTCAGATCATGCCTCAACGATCTGAGACACAAGGTAACTTTCTTTCCCAACTGGGGAAAATATTGAAGGGACACGTACTACTCAGGGGATCCATACTCGGTCTAGGGTCTCGACCCTGATATTTCTTGAGTTCTACCAGTTTCTACTAATCCTCCTTAGGGTGAGGTGATGAATGCAGAATTTTATCAATCGATTTATATTATTGCTCAGTTGATTGCTATTCAGGCTGAGTAGGATGCATTTAGTGTTTCATCTGCCGAGGTCACAAGGGTTAGCCAGTTTATGAAGATAAATTCTTCTACTTTTACTGGTGTGAAGGATAAGAAGGATCCTCAGGGTTTCTTGGATGAAATAAAGAAAATATTCAAGGTAATGCAAACCACAAATATGGAAGAGGTGAATTTTACTGCTTATCAGCTTAAAGATGTGGCATACCAATGGTACAAAAAGTGATTTTGGGCGAGAGGTGATGTTAAGGAGTTGAATTTGTGGGAGACTTTCTCTATTACATTTCTTAATTGCTTCTTTCCTCAGGAGTTGAGAGAAGTAAAGGCGAAAGAAATTATTAATCTGAGATAAAGGAAAATGTCAGTCAAGGAGTATGCCTTGAAATTTCATCAGTGGTCAAGGTATGCTCCTATATTGGTGTTTGACATGAGGGCCAAGATAAGAAAGTTCACTTTTGGACAGTCTTGGGATTTGATCCTTGAAAGAAAGACTGCATTGCTGATCAAAGACATGGATATTTATAGGTTGGTGGTTCATATGCAGCAGGTGGAGGAGGCAAAAAGGAAATAGGTTGAGTTTGGGGAAAGACTGGGTAAGAAGTTTAGATCATCTGAATAGGGTGGTGCTCAACAACAATATGGTCGAGATGACAGTGAGTGGCCAAAGAAGAAGTGAGAGAGTTTTGGTTCCTTCTCTACAGTTAGTGCTCTTAACTTAAAGCAGTCGGGTGATAAACGTCAGCAGGGTGGCAATAATTTTTGGGCACAGGGTGCCCAATCTCAAGTAAGTGGGCCTCAGTCGGCCTCATCATGCCCTTCTTGTTGGTTCTGTGGTAGGTTGCATAGGGATTTCTGTGATGAGAAGAGGGACAGATGTTTTAAATGCGATCAGCCAGGCTATATGCTTAGAAATTATTCGGTTGGTAAGGGTTCTTTAGGAGCGAGTAAGGCTCCGATTGCTTTATCTTCTGCTCCTACACCAAAAGGTGATACTTCTACATATGTTTCTGCTTCTGGCACCGACGTAGGTTGGAATAGGTTATATGCTCTTGCCACTCGATAGGAATCTGAGGCATTTCCTGATGTCGTAACTGGTACGTTACAAGTCTTTTCTCTTGACATATAGTGTTTACTTAATCTGAGGTCCACTCTCTCTTATGTGACCCCATTTATGGCTGTGTATTTTGGTCTTTAATCCCAAGGTTATCTTAAATCCTTTTTTATTTCTACCCTAGTAGGTGACTTTGTGATTGCTAACAGAGTCTATAGGGTGTGTGTGGTATCTGTTGGTAGTAGGTAGACTTTGGTGGATTTGTTTGAACTTGATATGGTAAATTTTGATGTTATTTTGGGGATGGATTAGTTACACTCTTGTTATGCATCCTTAGGTTATCAGACTCGTAAGGTTGTCTTTAGGTTCCCTAGTGAACCAGTTATTGAGTGTGAGGGTGATTCCCTAGATCCTAGGGGGAGGTTTATTTCTTATTTTAGAACTCGGAGATTAGTCTCCAAAAGATGTCTCTATCATTTGGTCCGGGTTAAAGATTCTAACTCAAAAGGTCCTTCTTCCTTCGGTTCCGGTGGTAAATGAGTTTCTTGAGGTCTTTTCAGATGATCTTCTTGGTGTTCCTTCGGAAGGGAGATTGAGTTTGGGATTGATCTTGTTTCATACACTCGTCCAATATCTATTCCTCCTTATTAAATGGCTTCGGCTGAGTTGAGGGAACTCAAGGAGCAACTTAAGGATCTCTTGGATAAAAGTTTCATCCATCCTAGTGTATCCCATGGGGAGCACCAATACTATTCATATGTAAGAAAGATGGTTCCCTTCGAATGTGCATTGATTATCGGCAGTTGAATAAGGTGACGGTCAAGAGCAAGATTTTTTTTCCAAGGATAGATGGCTTGTTTGATCAGTTGCAAGGTGCCAAATTCTTTTCTAAGATAGATATTTGGTCTGGGTATCATTATCTTAATATTAGGGAGGTGGATATCCCTAAGATGGCTTTTCATACTCAGTATATGCATTTTGAGTTCCTGTTTATGTCATTCGATTTGACTAATGCCCCGGTGATATATATGGATTTGATGAACATGATTTCAAGAAGTTGCTGGATCTTTTTATCATTATGTTCATTGATGACATTCTGGTTTATTCTAAGAGTGAGGTAGATCATACTAATCACCTCTGTGTGGTGTTGCAAACCTTAAAAGAATAGCAGTTGTATGCCAAATTCTCTAAATATGAATTCTAGTTTAACGCTGTTACTTTTTTTGGTTATACTATCTCTAGTGAGGGGATCATGGTGGATCTGCAAAAGGTGGTTATGGTTAAAAGGTGGCCTAGAACCACGACTCCAATTGACATACAGAGCTTTTTGGGTTTTGCTGGGTATTATAGGCGGTTCGTGAAAAGTTTCTCGACGATAGCTTCCCCATTGACTAAGTTGACTCAGAAAAGGGTAAAGTTTTCTTGGTCAGATGATTGTGAGGGGCGTTTTGAGAGGCTAAAGGATAAGCTAACTTTTTCTTTGGCTTTAATATTTCCTGAAGGTAATGAGGGGTTTGTGGTTTATTGTGATGTATTCGGGTGGGACTCGGTTATATTTTGATGAAACATGGGAAGGTAATTGCCTATGTTTCCAGGCAGTTGAAGGTGCATGAGAGAAATTATCCTCCTAATGATTTGGAGCTTTTGGTGGTGGTTTTTGCTTTGAAAATCTGACGGCTTTATTTATATGGAGTGCACTTGGACATCTTTTTTAATCATAAGAGTTTTTAGTATGTGTTCACTCAGAATGAGCTTAGTCTCAGGCAGAGGAGATAGTTGGAGTTTCCTAAGGATAATGATATGTCTTCACTACCACCTAGGTAAAGCTAATGTGGTTGTTGATGCTCTTAGCAGGTTGTCCATGAGAAGTTTAGTTCATATGGATTAGGAAAAGTGGGAATTGGTAAAGGATATTCACCTCTTGGCTAACCTTAGAGTTCGTCTCTTGGACTCCGATAAAGGTGATGTAATGGTACAGGAAGAGGTTTGATCCTCTCCTAGTGCAGAGATCAAGAAGAAGAAAATGCTAGATCCTATGTTGATGAAAATTAAAAGTGATGTTGGTGGCAAAGGGTGATGGTGTTTGAGATCAACAGTAATGGTACCTTGAGGTACCAAGGGAGGTTATATGTTCCTGACGTCAACGGTTTGCGACAAAGGATTTTGGCAGAGATGCATGAATTGCACTATGTTGTTCATTCTGATTTGATAAAAATATATCATAATCTCAAGGAGATATATTGGTAGAGGGGTATGAAGAGAGATGTGGCTGATTTTGTGGCCAAATACATGGTGTGCCAATAAGTCAAAGTTTAGCACATGAGGCCTAGGGGCTTTTATCAGGAGATTGATTTGCCTGAATGAAAATGAGAGGTAATCAATATGTATTTCATTATCGATCTTCCTCAGTATCAGAATCAATTTGATTCAATTTGGGTCATCGTGGATAGGATTACAAAGTCCTCTCACTTCTTGTCGGTGCAGACTAACTTTTTGGCTGAGGATAATGCGGGGTTGTATCTTCATAAGATTCCAAAGCTGCATAGGGTACCTATTTCAATTATCTCTAATTGTGTTACCCAATTTTCATCTCATTTATGGTGGTCTTTTCAGAAAGGGTTGGGAATTAAGTTTAGTATGAGTAATGCTTTCCACTAGTAGATGAATGGGCAAGTAAAGAGGACTATTCAGACATTGGAGGACATGCTTTATGCATGTGTGATTGATTATGGTGACAATTGGGTTGAGCATCTACCTTTCGTAGAGTTTGCTTAAACTAATAGCTATCATTCTAGCACTGGGATGACCCTTTTTGAGGAATTGTATGGTAGGAGGTATAGGTTTCCTATTGGGTGGTTTGAGCTTGGTGAGGCAAATATGTTCAGTCCGGACTTGGTTTATCAGGCTATGGAAATAGTGAAGGTGATTCGGGATAGGCTTAATGCTATCCAAATTTGCCAAAAGTACTATACAGATGTAAGGAGTATAGACTTGGAGTTTGAGGTTGGGGATAAGGTATTCCTAAGTGTATTTCCCATGAAGGGAGTGATGCGGTTTGGTAAAAAGGGAAAGCTCAATATCTAGTACGTTGGTCCTTATGTGGTCTTGTAGAAGGTTAGTAATGTAGTTTATGAGTTGGAGTTGCCTTCTACTTTGAGCTCCATTCATCCAGTATTTCATGTCTCTCTGTTGAAAAAGTATCTTGGTGACCCTTCTTCGGTTGTTCCATTGGAAAGATTGGGTATCTCAGATTCTCTATCTTATGAAGAGGTCCCAGTTTAGATATTGGATCAGTGGGTTCGTTGGTTACAGAGCAAGGATGTGGCCTCGGTTAAGGTTCTATGGCGGAACCACAAGGTGAAAGAGGCTACATGGGAAGCGGAAACGGACATGAAATCCAAATTTTGTATTTGTTTTTTCTCCAGATATTCATGTGGATGGTCTGTGTTCTTGATCGCATCTTTGTTTTCTAACTTTATTAAAGGTTGGATTGATATTTGATAATACAAATAAATCATGCTTGTGTTTGACCTACCTTGTCCGTCATTTGGGGATGTATGATCCTAGTGGGAAAGACTAAAACATCCTGGGTTTGGACCCTTAGAAAATTTCCTAGATTTCTAGATTCTGAACATCATACGACTTATGGGTACCAATCGTATGGTAGGGTACAGTTGGTATGCTCTTGGTCGTATGCTAACCAGTGTTGGTTGGTGGGATAGATGGGTTTCTAGAATGGGTATGACTTAGTTAGTATGAGTCGTATGGTTGGTGATGGGTCATATGGTTTGGGTTTTTCCTTCTCTTAATCTGAGACTTAGTAGCTTAACTCAGATTTGAGTATGAGTGGCTCACCATGAGTCATAAGATAGGGTATGAGTCGTACCATTGACTCGTACGGTAGGCAATGTTCAAATTTCCTTTGGTTCTATTATGTCAAGGATACAATTTAGGGGTACTGGTCGTATGGTTGGGTACGAATTGGTTTGGGTAAGTCGTATGTTGGACAGTGTTGGGTCCAAGGGGGAGACCTTGGGTACAAGTGGTGGGTACCACTCGTATGGAAGGATACCACTGATAAGGGGGAGTCGTACCATTTGACGGGAATTTTAAGTAGTTTAAGTTGGGGGTAATTTGGACATTTTCCCACTTAACCACTTAAGGCCCTATGACATTTATCACTATTGGGACAACATTTACCTTATTATTCTAATCTTAAACACTTAGAAACTCTCTCTATTTCTCTCTAAGGCTCTTGGGTAAAAGAAGGCTAGAGTTTTATCTAGAGCATCAATTTGGGGCTTGTACGAGTGATTTTTCTCCATCATCTTCATAATTTAAGGAATGTACTCCTCCCTTATTATTAGTTCCAACTAAAGGCATGTTTTATACAATGTTTTCATGACATGATTATTGTATGGTTTTAGGGTTTTGGTATTAAATGCTTGGTTATGGTTTTCCCATGTTTTAATTATGTAATTACATACTTTAATGGTAGTTTGTATAATTGGTTGCATGGGAATGGTTAATTGGTAATTGGATTTGGTTTTGGAAACACTATGCCTCCAATATGTTTGATAAAATGCCTATGAGACTACTTTTATATTGGACTTTTAATAGAACTATTGCATGGTATGGTTTGGTAATGGACCCTTAAATGGTTAAATGTTTTAGAATGGTTAAATGGTAAGGTTTGGTGGTCATGGTTATAGTTAATTAAACTTCCTTGTGGGGTACAAGGGAATCCCCCAAGTAAACATGTTAATGAACAACTTGTGGGGTACATAGGATTTCCCCAAGCAAACTTAATAATGGAATACTTGTGGGGTACACGGGATTCCCCCAAGTTAACTTGATAAAGTAATCTATGGGTACATGGGAATCCGTTTAAATAAAAAAGTTGGCTAAGGACATTGCTTGCAAGCTATAGTCGGTATGACGATACCACTACTAATAGCCTTGGTTAATAATAATGGAATAATGGTTTGGTTGGATGGTAATGGTTTTAATTGGGCAATAATAACGGGGTATGATAGCTAACCGTGAAGGTGCGAGTCTAACGGACGGACACTAGAAACTCATGTTTGCCGACATGAGGGTTGGTCATAGCAACTATATATAATACTATGAGGTGCATGAGAATCCTCTAAGTACATTGTACATATGTATCATAGAGAGCGAAAGATACTCGAGAATCCTCAACTCTTATGGTATCTCCGATTTATGCAGCTACGCGCATCAAGGCCCATTCAAGGGGTTACACTAGACCCATATAGCCCGTGGGTAGTTCTAGGATGGTTCTGCTGTACATAACCAGGTTAATGATTTTAAAGGCATGCTAACCCCGACTCCCTTTCCCGGCATGGTTACACACATATATATATGACATTATTGTATCCTTATCCTGAGTTTATGCTAGCATTTTCCCGCTAACCCATCTTCGGGCGGTTGTATCCCCATGCGATGTAGGAACTGGTTATTCTACTCCTCTTGCTTAGTGATAGAATTCGGGATCAGCTATTGGATTGAAGTGGTGAGCTTCCATATCCTGGACGGATCTATTTCATATCATGGATGTCTTTACATGATTTGGTTATTTTATGGATATTGGTTTTGGCTATGGTTGGGGTTATGTTCAAGCCGAATATTATTTTTCTTTCGATTAGAGTCTTTGTGTGACTATCATGGGTTGGAATGAATGGTGTCGGTAGTGGTATTAGGCTTAGTATTAGCATTGTATTGGGGCTAATACCATTAGACTGAATTTATGATTGTTCCATCCTTTTATATTATGTTATAGACAGGGGCTTGGTTTTTATATTGGTTTGGTTGTGGTTGATGGTTGGTAATGGATGGTTATGCTTGTTTGGGTCGGCCACGGTTATAGACCTATCCCAGAGTTTAGAATTATAATAAATGTTATCCTGTTATATGTTCGGAATTCATCCGACTCAGGGTATGTGTATTTGGAAGTTGTGTTGGGTAACGAGGGTGGTCCGCAGTCCTGGATGGACTTGGGATGCCCATTACGATAAGACCCTGGTTCAGGTCGTGTCAATAGTTCTCTAAGTTCTACAAATATTTATAATAGAGCGAGTTAAGCCATTTGGCCTTATGAAATTTTACCCATCTCAAATGTTATTATCTAGCTAATTATGCACATTATAAATTCATTGTTTCTAGTTGATATCTTTCATAGAAAAAATTTTCAATTGCCTAACTCCTTTTGTGCTAAAAACACTTACTTGTAATCGCAATAAAAATTGAAGCAAAGTTACTTTTTATCGAACAAAAATTAAACACTAATGCTTGCATTAGGATAGGCTTTCTATATCACACCCTCAGAGAGCGCCTCTTCCTCTAACCCTGTGTGAATGTGGGAGGCTTAATGTACCGAGTTTCCCTTTTTAATAAAAATAGAGGCACTCTTCTTAGAGATTTCCCTACCGATGAGGCTTTGTGAAATACAAGCAATAAATTCATACTCTACAACTCCACGAAATTAAAATGTAAACCTGAATACAATGCCTAGACTTATTTGTACATCCTTTACTAATTTCAGCAATGCTTGAACATATTTGTAAAGGTGATCGCACCTTGATCAAAAAGAATATTTGGCAGATTTTTGCTAGATGCCTATTCAAGTGAAACCTCATCCGTAAGAATATGGTCTGGGGAGATCAATATATGTTATCTCGTCCATACTATATAATTTGATCCAGTTCATCTGTGGATGTTTAACATACTAAAATGGGTTCAAATGTGTAATTTGGATTGATGAGGAGGAATTTATATAGAGAAGGTTGATATATTAGTCTAATTTAAGATAGTTTTGACATAAGTCGAGGCCTTAGAAGCTTGGTTGTAACTGTGCAATGCCAATGATTACTTAAATGACTCCCAGGTATCTTAGTTTAAGAGAGTGTTTGGATGGGCCAAAAATGGCTTTTAAGCCTTTTAATGTTTTTAAATTTTGTTCATTCACATCTTGATGAGCGGTGATTTTACCACTCATTCTTACTAAACATTTGTGCACATTACCTTGTTATGAATGTATGAATTAGACATATTATGATAAAATGCACTAATATCCACTCTTTGTAGGCATAGAGATAAAGAGATCAAAAGATGTGGATGGGAGCTGAAAATGATCAAAATGGAGCAATAAAAGTGCAGATGAAGACTTGAAGCAACAAGGCCTCAGGTACCGCAGTCGCAGTTTGTTGACCTTGATTGCGATAGTCAAGCAAAAGTCATCCAACCACAATTGCTGAAGTTACCCGCGGTGCATAACCACAGTCACAGCTAGATTCACGCGATCGAGGCTTAGCAGAAAAGATCAGCCCAAGGGTGAAATTGGAAATGCATGTGGCTGACCTCAATTTTGACAAAGTGACTCAAACCTTATCATGTGTCATATTCCATCTTCCCCAATTTTAGGTTTTAGCTTTTGTAGTTGATAAGCCTCTATTTTTGGAGAAGAAAATATTGTATTATTTTTGGTTGAAGAATATATTGGAGACTTTCTAAGTGGAAGATTAGCTCACTTCCATTGTTGATTTGTGAGAGTGCCAAGTTTGAAGTAACATTCGCTTAAGCTTCAATAAATCACTTCAATAGATATTATAGGTATGTCTATGCTTATTTATCTTATGTGTAGCTAGATCTCTCTTTTGGGGTTATGTGTGAATAGGGGTTAAAGTGTGTGTGGGTTGTTTTTCATTAGACTCTATTTAGTAGTTCATGTTTATGAGTTTTATCATTGTTATGCCAACTTGGTTGGGATTTGATGGGTGAAAGCCCCAAATCCCCACATGGGTATGATGAGTGAAAGCTTTATGCTCTAGAAAACCCAAAGCCATCTTTGAAAGAAGGGTTTTGGGTGAAGTTTAGGAATCCACATCATCCTCGAAATAAAGGTGTAGAGACCAAAGCAATGATAGACAATTGTGTGTGTAGTTTACTAAATTCTCACTATCTTAGACATAGAATGTTAGGTTGATGACAATATAGGTATCATCCTTGAAATAGGGATGCCTAGATTGAGGTTATGATTACCGATTGTTGAGCATACCTATTAGGTATTCGAAAGAATCAATAGGTGAAAGTTTGGCATTTTGTTTAAAGACTAACATCAAAATCCATAACCAGACCTACCCATATCTAGCTTGCTAAATTGATCTTGATTGCTAACACCCACATATCACTCCCTTAGTAATGCATAATCCTAAGATTCGTGCATAATTTTTAAAACTCTAATTATTCATAGCCCCAAATTTATACTAGAAAAACCCAAAAAGAAATAGTAGTGTAGATACCTGTCTCCCCCATTTTTTTCTTCTTGTAACATTGGTTTGAATTTAACTTGTATCTATTATTTCGAAGTGACTTAATTTCCACTCACATAATTCCCCATGGATTCGACCCAGACTCCAAAGTTGGATAAATATATTAACAACAACCGCCTTGCACTTAGATTGAAGTGTAAGTTCAGCGTTATCAAAATGGCGCCGTTGTCGAGGAACAATTTGGTGTATTAAGTTAGTTTGGAATTTTAGTTACTTGCTTTAATTCAAGCCTGTAAATATTTGTGTGTGATTTTTTTTGTAGGTAGCTTTTAACTTATTTTTATTTTTATTTTATGGCATCTTCCAACGAGTATGATGTCGGTAGTTGGGATTTTATCTTAACGACCCATGTCCAATCTATGACGGACCACACCTCAGGAGAGGTTGTAACTATACTCCCTATAGGGAGTATCGATTCTCGCTGTGTAGTGGTCGAGATGGATATTAGGATGATTGTCTAAATGCCCATTCCCCCTATTATACTAATCGAATTGCTAGCTCTTCTTATGAGATTGATAGGTCTTATAATGAGAAGAACGAGGAGCAACAAACCGGACCCATTGATCTTGGAGCAATACTTCAAACTATTTTGGATCAGGTAGATGCAGCGGGGGTGAATATAGAAGACATATGTAAATATCACATGGAATTATGATGGGCAAGTGTCAAGACAAAGGAAATGGGCAAAGAAGAAAAACTTGAAATTACTATTACCTTACCCATTTCCCAAGAGGAGGTTAATCGAGAAGAGAAACCAAGCTATGATGATAGGCTTGGTAGCAAAGACTCCTCGAGGACTTACCAACAATCCAAATCATACGAAATAGAAAAAGCCAAAATAAAAAAAATAGTACTAGAGTCGAAAGAAGAATCAATGCAAACCTCTTATGATGACTCTAGCTCATTTTGAGGTGACAATGCTTTGGTGGAGTCTAACCCGAAATTAGGAATTGGACCTCATTCAAACCACTTTTTAACGTTGTTATTAGAGGCCTTCGAGCAAATGATAGATGGTGGGGAGACGGAGTACGATTCCTATATTTTAGAATTTAACATTTCAAAGGAGCATATGGAACTCCCTCCATTAATGGCCAAGGAAATCAACGCCTGATGTGGAACTAGTGGCCTATTGATGAACTCACTTTTACCCAAGGATCCTAACCAAAAGTTTGATATGAAGTTGGGTAAAAGGTTTAAATCTTCAAAATGGCGAGATCGAAGTTTGCTTGCCATTTCATCACCTCTTCCAAGCCTCATATTGAAAGATCTAAATCTTTTGTCCCTCTGCTGCTCATTACATATTGAGTGAAAGTTAGGACAGAGATTCAAATCTTCTAAGTGGAAGAACAAAAGAAAGTGGAAGGGCATCTTGCTAAGACATTAAACTAAGCGCTCGATGGGAGACAACCCATCAAGCTACTACTAGTGGCACATATCCTTTTTAATTATGCATGGTAGAGTAGATTTTTGTTTTGTTTATGCATGCATAATCCATGAAACATGGTGCTCAAAGGAATTCTGATTGAACTTGAAAAAGGGAAACATATAAAATTGGCAAGTTTGGACTAAACAGGAAGTGCAAGAGACCTAATTTTTGGTCTCAGTTACTGCGATTGCGGTTCATGCCACCGCGATCGTAGAGACCACATAACTGTGATCACAAAACTAGGACCACGATCGTGGTCAAATTAGTTTAAATGACTATCCGACTTCCACTTTCCCTCACGTCCTTATTTTAATTTCTATCAAAATTCTCTTTAATTTTTGGCATTATATTGCATATCCAAGCGTCAATTTATCCCGTTCATCATCTAATTTGGTAAGTTGTCTCAACTCTATTGATTTGAATAATTACATGCTTAGAACCGGTAGTTTATGAGAGGTCTGAAATGATGTTTTCATCACTAAATGTGAGCTTACTTGTGACTATTGCTTTGGTTAGGTATTGTAGTTGGTGTACACACTGATAGGGAAGTGTTGAGTCCCTAAATATAAGGTTTAAATGGCTGAAATGATTGTGTACACCTTGTTTTTGATTTAATACCCTTATGACTTACATGTGAAATTCTTTGAGTTTGGGGGAATAACCTTAATACCTAGGCCTGAGTCACTAGGTCTTAATCTTTACGTGCTTAGTAGAACATGAATGTGGGGACAAAAATTATATGTTCTAACTGAAGTGTAGAATTGTAGACTATGATCTCAGGTACCGCGATCGCGGTGTCGATGACCACTATCATGTCACCATATCTCGGTCACTACTTTACGATCTCCATACCTGAGGACAGTGTCTACAGGAAATGAAAAATTCTGCACATCTATTTTTGCTCCCAAAACCTGCTATAACACTGTATATGCATTTATTTTTTCGATCTAGCATATTTTTGGTGTAATAGTACTAATGATGGCCTAAGTGCATTGTTTGAAAGGATCTAAGCTTCAGAGATAGAGGGATTTGACATGACCCCAGAATTTTAAAACCTCTACAATGCGTATTTGCACAACACTAAATTACTCCCTGAAAAGGGTATTAGCTTTGATAAAGTAGAGGAAAAGTTCCCAAGCTTTTATACTAGACTCACTCAAACTGGATGGCTATGCTTTACCCCGAAACCCTATGTTGCCAATAAGCATTGGGTGCATAAATTCTACGCTAACTTAAGTATAGTTTCTTTCACAATCCTAGTGATGATGATTTGGGAGAAACAAGTGAACTTTGGGATAGAGGGTATCAACGAGGTGTATGGACTCTCAAATGGTGACATGGAGCAGTTCCATGCAAAATCATGCGAGCCAGGGACCTGGATAAAAAATATCTTATGTGCTGGTAAGGATGTGCCCTAGGCCACTACCAAGAAGGACATTCTGATGAATGACTTCATAGCTGAGGCTAGACATTGGCTGAATATTATCTGTAGACGAGTATCACCATGCACTCATATGACCATTGTTACAGACTTGCGAGCTCGGATGGTGACCTATCTTTTCTTTAGCATCTCCCTGAATATGGGTGAGATTATACATTCAGAATGAAGGTACATCAGAAATCATGAAGGTACCCATCTTATCCTCCCTTCTCTTATCACAGAGCTATACAGGAGGGCATAAGTGGAAGAGTATGCTACAGATACCTGGGTGCTCCCAGGCCCCTGGATCTTCCCACTTAAATTTAGAGGTTAGAGCACCCCGGGCCAAAGTAAGAAGAGAAAGGCAAACTCTGGAAAATCAACCCAGGAGGACAAAGACTCTTGTAGGCCTTCATCAGTCAAACCCCTTGATGACATATCAGGACAGATGCGGGTTGTTAGAGAGCTACTTTCCAAACTACCTCAGGGACCAAGAGAGTCTTCCACGACTCGTCACTCGTACGTATCTCAGTCAGATTATAAGAGATATAAGAAGGAATAAGAGAAGCAAGGAGCCATTATTTCCTATTTGGAGAGAGAGCTTATTCAGCCCTGGCTGCATCACATACGGACCTCAGGGATTCACATAAATAATAGTGAAGCAAGAGAAAAAGCAAGATAAATTTTTCAAAAAGTTGTGGAAGGGGGTGAATGGCATCTTCAAAGTACTCAAGCCTAACCATCGATAACCTTCACCAAGGACGGACAGTGAGGACGAGGCCCCTGCTGATTGTTCTGCTGATGATGTTGAGGGTGATGGAGCAGAGTCAGCGGGAGAGGATAGCTCTTGATGCATGTTCAGGGAGACCCTTTTACTCTTACTTATTCGCACATGTAGTGAGGACACTGCAGTCTTTTAGTTGGGGGTGCCCCCGAATGTGTATTGCTTTGGTGTTGTGCGTTGAATATTTCTGTTGATGTTGTGTTGGGATGACACTCTCTATACTATGTTTATTTTGTTTTTGGGGAGGCTACATTTTTATTAGGTACCCTAATGGTGCCCATATTTTATGGATTATCATGCTTTCTTTTATTTCTAGTGTTTTTTTAATTTAACTTTTATTTTGACTTTGGTGATGCATGACTAGCTTTGCCCTATGATGGATTGAGTGACGACATTCTTAAGGGTAAAGCATCGTGTTTCAGTTTTGAGGCATAGATGCAAGGGAATTCTGAGTACTCGTAGAATAATTATCAAAAATTCATGGGAAGTCTGAGTATCTGTAGCATGGTAAGTTGTAAGTTTGGGATCACATTTTACACCATTGGTGAAGTCTGAGTAGCCATATGGTTGGTTTTCCCATTTTTACACCAAATTATGAGACTAAGGCTTTGGTTGTTGCCATAATTAACAAATTATGTATGGTGCGGATGCAAAACAAACAACCCCCTCCGTCCAAAATTTTTTCAAAAATTGAGGGTAAGGACATGAGCAACTTTGTAACAATTTTTTTTCTTTTTTTGTGGCTCCATAAGTTGTTGAATTATAAATAATGATAGATACTCCAATTTTGTTTCATAGAAGGGACAATTGAGCCTCCTTGGCGAGTTTTTGCATGCCATATGTAGTGAGCTCTTTGCATTCATCTCTCGTATACTTGTGTTATCTAGAACTTGCCTGGTTAGTCTTTCAAAACTAATATTGATTATATTTGGATGGAGAAATGATCTCAGGCTACCTTTGTGATTTTGGAAGCCCACTCTAGCTTACAAAGCCTACCCAAGCATGAATAGAATCCCTAGTTACCCACTTTGAGCTTTTGGACCTTTCTTTGGCAAACACATTACAAGATGTACACTATTTTTTTATCCCTTTTTTGAGTCATACCATCCTCAAACTTGAAAATGCAACTTGAGGCTAAAAGCTTAAGTTGGGGATGGTAAAGATTGATGGAAGTAAGTTTGGGGTTATGAAGTTGTAAGTAAAATGCCAAATGTGCCTAAGCTTTGAAAACAAATGAATAGAAAAAAAAGAGTTCAACAAAGTAAAATTATGCATGAGAGTTGCAAGAAAAAGGAATAAAAGAAAAGTGGTAAACAAAGGAAGCAAAAAAAGTAGGCATGATAAAAAAGAGAAAAGAAATAAGAAATGGTACATAGTCAAAAAGGAGGATTGAAAAGTGTGATGTAGATGTTTAAGGAAGGGTGTAACCATGTTATCCTAAATAATACCCTACCCTAACCCTAACCTATGTTACAAACTTAAAAAGTCCTTTGAGATCTCTGACCATTTACTTTCTTTGTAGTGGCGATTGAAATTAGGGGCAAACTTATGGTATGAAACTTAATGCATAGAGATTTCTTTTGTGTGAGAGAGAGTTATTTCACTTAAAACTCCTTTTTGCATTTTTGGTAGCTTGGTGAGTGGAATTTTCCTTCTAGTGAGGATTGGCACGTGAAAAAAGTTGGGGTGGGTGATTTTGTCACCTTCCAAAGTATGAGGAAAATGGATTATAGTTAAGTTGTGGTCAAGAAGAATCCATCTCTAGAGTATTGGTTGTTGTTGCTTAGTTTCTCTGTAAAGTCCAATGTATCCTTGAATGTCACATCTTATGATGAAGGGTATAGTGAAATTAGCTTAGCCTATGTGCAATGAGTTAAGGTATAAAGTTGGGCATAAAGAATTATTATCTCATGGTAAGAGGTAGTGTTGATTGAGCCCAAGTAAATGCTTTAAGTTGGAGGTGTTGATGAGTGGTGATTTTACCACTCATTCTCACTAAACATTTATGCACATTACTTTGTTGTGAATGTATGAATGTGACATATTGGTGATAAAATACACTAATATCCTCTCTTTGTAGGCATAGAGTTGAGGAGATCAAAAGATATGGATGAGAGCTAAAAATGATCAAAATAGAGCAAGTAAAGTGTAAATGAAGACTTGGAGCAGCAAGGCCTTAGGTACCGTAGTCGCGATCTGCTGATCGTGAATGCGGCAGTCAAGCAAAAGCCATCTAACCACAATTGTGGAAGTTACCTGTGGTTATGTAACCGCGTTCGCAACCAAATTCGCGCGATCATGGCTTAGCTGAAAAGATCAGCCCAAGGGACAAATAAAAAATGTACGTGGCTAACCCTAATTTTGACAAAATAACTCAAACCCTATCATGTATCATATTCCATCTTTCCCAATTTTTAGGTTTAGATTTTATAGTTGATAAGTCTTCATTTTTGGAGAAGAATATTGTATAGTTTTTGGGTGAAGAATATATTGGAGACTTTCTAAGAGGAAGATTAGCTCACTTCCATTGTTGATTTGTGGGAGTACCAAGTTTGAAGTAACATTCGCTTAAGATTTAATAAATTACTTCAATGGAGATTGTGGATATATCTATGCTTATTTATCTTATGTGTAGCTAGATTTCCCTCTTGGGGTTATGTGTGAATAGGGGTTAAAGTGTGTGTGGGTTGTTATTGATTAGCCTCTATTTAGTAGTTTATGTTTGTGGGTTTTATCATTGTTATGCCAACTTGGTTGGGTTTTGATGGGTGAAAGACCCAAATACCCATATGGGTATGATGAGTGAAAGCTCCATGCTCTAAAAAAACCAAAGCCATTTTCGAAAGAAGGGTTTTGGGTGAAGTTTAGGAATCCACATCATCCTCAAAAGAGGGATATGGAGACCAAAGCAATGATAGACAATTGTGTGTGTAGTTTGCTAAATTCTCACTATCTTAGACATAAGGGTGAATATGAGGTTGACTAAACCATAGGTATCATCCTTGAAATAGGGATGCCTAGATTGAAGTTGTGGTTACTAATTGTTAAACACACCTATTAGGTATTCAAAAGAATCAATAGGTGAAAGTTTGGTGTTTTATTGAAAGACTAGCATCAAAATTCATAACCAAACCTACCCATATCTGGCTTGTTAAATTAATATTGATTACTAACACCCACATATCACTCCCTTAGTAATGCATAATCCCAAGATCTGTGCATAATTGTTAAAACTCTAATTATTTGTAGCCCCAAATTTATACTAGAAAAAAACTAAAAAGAAACAGTAGTGTAGATACCTATCTCCTCCATTTTTAGCTTTTTGTAATATTGGTTTGGATTTAGCTTGTATGTATTATTTTGAATTGACTTAATTGCCACTCATATTGTTTCTCCTGGATTCATCCCCGACTTCAAAGTTGGGTAAATCTATTGACGAAGATCGCCTTGAACTTAAATTGACGTGTAAGTCGAGCGTTATCACATCTTTCATAAATTATTATCCACACTTAACAATAATGTTCCATCTGTCAGTGTATATACTTTGCAAACAGTTCTCAGCTGCTCATCCTTTGAAGTTAACTCAATAGCAAGTGGCGTCAATGAACCATCTTCTTTTAAGAAAAATCATATTTTTGAGGCATACGTCTGTGTAGTAGTTGTGTTTATGCATTTTAAGTATGACATTAGAGGCTTTTATGGTGTTCAAAATGAATAATCTTTTATCCTTGATTGCCTGCATTGTATGTTTTATTGTTCAAGTAATTACAATTGACACATTTGAAAAAACAAGCTCAAGAAACCTTTGATGTTTACCTGCTCTATGATTAATCCATCTAAATTTTCCTTAATATGTTTCTCTATGATATTACTCCTCTACTCACCAGTCATATTCACTTTGATTAAAATATAATATAATTTTCTTTTTATTTTTATTTGGAATCCAAAATAATTGCTTCTTATATGTAGTTTGTGCTTGTCATATGTTGCTGCGTTAAAAGAACCTTATGGTTCATATTTTGGATTACATAATTCTACTGAAAATTGTATTACTACTAGGTTCGTTAAGTTGATGTTTTAGTGTGGATTTACGTAAAATTTCTCTAGTAATACTAAACTTCTGGTTTACTGCCAAGATGCAGTAGTTTTCAAATATTTTTCCTTTTTCTTTTAACTTCATAGTTCTCTTGCTTCTTATCTATTGACTTTTAAAATTGTTTTATATCTTCTTCTGTTTTGACGTACATTGATAATCTTAGATAATAGGTCTTTTATATTATGATTCTAATGCTTGGTTTTTTTTTTCAGTGGATATTAAGATGATGTATGAAAACTGTCAAAAATTTAAATTTTACCCAATTATAGCGGCGCGCTTCTGTATCAGTTGGAACATCCTACATAAACATGAATAGCTTAATTGATTGTCTCTCTCTCTCTCTCTCATGGAAGCAATCTCGACAAAGTATTGTACAATTTTGTTTCACAAATAAATGTACATACTGTAAAGTGTATTATATCATTATTAGCCTGATGGTGTTGCTTTGTTTCTTTGCAGCTACTAAAATAATTGAAATAAAATAAATTATTTTTCTCAACATCATACCTCTTTTGGTCTGTGGTTGGTATATGCTCGTGCATTACACGGGCATGAGCCATCTAGTAAAAATAGTAGTGCAAAGGGTGAATTAGTAATGCTGGAATTAGTAATGCAGGAATTAGTAGTGTTGGGATTCGTAATGCTGGGCTTATTTTTTATGTAGTGTTTGATTTGATGTATTAAAAATAATATACATTGTTGCATTTCTTTAAAAATATTATTTGTTTACAAAAATACCCTCAACATTTTATAACTTTTATCAACTCTTTTTTCAATGAATTCATTATTGTTAATTGATTTTTAGCACTTTGTTACATTTTTTTTCATTAACCTATTTCAATGTTTTTTCTCTGTTAAAGATAATATTTTTAAAATGAAAATTGAGTTTATTTTTAATAGAAATGTAAACTTTGTAGAAAAAAAAATCTCAATGATGTTTAGCTTTATTATTGGTTAGCTTTGTGAATGGTTTTGTTGATTTGTTTGCATACGGGAGAAGAGATAATGGATAACATAAAGGAATTATGAATAGAAAGTTAAATAATTAGTTTTTTCAACTGATCAAATCGAATTAATCAATTTTAATTATTTCCTTGTTTTACATACTTGGATATATTTTGTTGTTGCATGTAATTTATGTTGAATTAGAGTCAAAGTTTATCATGCAAACTATTGTCACACTATATGTTATTTCATGTGAATATTGATTAGTATTGATATCAATTTATTTTTAGTGAGATAGTTATTTACCATCAAAAATATTTACCAATCGGGAACATCAACTTAAGCTTCAGGAGGTTGCTTTGTATTGATTGATCTTAGATTTATTTAGCAACAGACAACTTTCTCTAAATAATAAAAATTGTAAACTAATTTACTTATATAAATTTATCAGTACAAATATAAAATAAAGATTCAAGAAAATAAGCAAAATGATAAAGATTTGAAAGTAATTTTATCTTTACATGTATAATCTCATGGTATTAAATTCAATGTTTTACTAATATCGCCAAATGAAATGTATTAGTTATACACCCTATAATATCATGTCAGGTGTATAACTAATCCATGTCTTAATTACATATTGACCCAAAATTCCTACCAAATATAGTACTAATTAATGTCATTCATAATGCATGAATTATTTCTCTTAATACCCTCTACCAAATGACCCCTAAAAGTTCTATTTTTACTAAATTGGGAGATGACTTTGGCTTGTGTTTCCTCCTCCCCTCCCCGCCCCCCCTCCCCTCTTTTTTAACATTTTTTTTTACGTGAGGGTGAGTTAAAAGGCACTTTTCAGAGCAAAAAAAAAAGAAAACAACACATAAATTTTAAGGCTGTATAGAAGAGATATTTTTAATTTATTATAATGATATGCATTTTTGAATATCCACAATTTTTTTACTTATACAAATCTCCCACATTCAGCTCCCATACCCTACTCCCACCCCCCGCACTCCTAACTACCTCCAATCCTTCACATCATTACTATTTTCAAACAACTAGCAGGTGTTTAAATAATTTTTAATTATTTAAATAAAATCTTTAATTTGCTTAAACAACTCCCGTTTGTTTAAATAATATTCCCCCTCAAAACCACCTTTCCTTCTCTATATGGTAAATTCTTTTAGACGGTATATGGTAAGATTTACATGTTTCATTCAAAAATTTTGAAGTCTATGTATTTTTTTTCTCCAAATTTATTGTGTGAGATAGACCTGACTTTAATTTTATTGATTTTTATAGATGAAATAAAAGCAATAATGAATAGTTAGAGGAGAAAGAAAAAATGAAGAGTTGCTTCAACAATGAGAGTAGCATCTTCTTTATTTTAATTTATTTATCTGATTTTAACTTGATATAAAATTTAAAAAAAAAATAATTTTATGGCTTTAAATTAAAGATATGTAAAAATGAAAAATATTTTCTTAGTTGTGATTTTTAATATTAATGTTTAATAATTTTATTTACAATGTGGGTTGTTATATTTCTGTTTCTTTTCATTATCCTTTTATTTTTATTTATTTTTCTTTTATAATTCATTTTCAAAGTATTTCACATTTAGCCTATTGGCAAATTTTAGAAATGGTTATTGCTCTTCCCTTGATGCTTCTTCTTCTTCTTCTTGATGAATTAAAAAGAATGAAAAATAATTCAGTGCACTAAAACTTTCGCCATATGAAAGATTTGTGAAAGGACCGGACCACAATGATTTATTATATGTAATCTTACCTGACATTTATGCAATTCCACGACTTAAACGAACTCGTAATTTCTAGGTCACATTACAACAGCTTTAAAAATACATAACGAATCTATTGAGTGTTCGATACTCGTATTGGTGTCTTACTAATTATGATTAATATACGATGTTCATAGATAAATTATATTATTGTAGAAAATAAACGAAAGAGTAAGAAGTCGTTATAACTGTAACATAAAATTAAGCATATATAAGTTTGACAAATTGCATATACAGTTTTTTCTTATTAAAATATATAATTTTATTCTTTTTCTAATAGTTTTGTTTCATAATTGAGAATAATAATTGTTTAAAATAAAGTTGGAGATGAAAAATAAATCACTTATACTTTAATGGATCTTGCATTTTTTTTTTGTATATATATATATATATATGTCATAGAGAAGTTGATGTGGCACCTCTCTATCACATGACATTTGTCTTTTTTCTTCTTTTTTTGACATTTTTCTTAATTTTTTTATTTTAAAAAGACAAAAAATTATTGCCATTAATTTAATGATTTAGTGGTTATTTATTATGCAATAATTCGTTCAATACAATAGAAAAGTATATTCTCTTCATATTCACTTTTATCACTAATTAAAGTGAATAATTACTATATATATTTATGAATGTTTTTTCAAATTCTACATCCATTTTTTCCAAATTTTTTTTTCATGAATCAATACTAATTATTTAATCATGATTAAGCTTAATAATTAATACAAATTAATATTTATGCCTTTTAATCTCCTTCCACATTCATTATTTCTGTTCAAATTCCCCATTCATATGTAGTGCAGTGCTTTATATTGCAGTTGTAAGCTCATATCTAAATATCATAATTCTTATTTTCGGGGCTCTCGCTTTCTCTACATATTATGTATGAAAAGTAAACGTTGCTTATAGGTTGTTTAGTTTATTTTTAATTATTTTATGTTAAACAAAAATTGAATTAATGCATCATGTGCAGAAAGGCAAAAAATTAAAAGAAAGAATTTGACTTGTGAGATACGTATCTTAATTTTTTTTATAACTGTGATGTTTTTGTCAGGTTGTCATCTGAACTGATTTTACGAGATATTGTCACCTCTTACTGGGAACAAATATCAGGTCATGTTTTAATTTATTTTCAAATTATTTTAGGTTAAATAGAAATAGAATTATGTATTTTGTTTAGGAAGATAAAGAAGTCAAGGAAGAATGTTGATGTCTGTTTGCACATTCATTGTTTTATTTATTTAATTTCTTATAATCATGACCATCTTGCAAGATTTATGTTTTATGATGTTTGAATTTATTTGTAAATACTATATTCATACCATATTCAATTGTACTCATATTTCTTTTATGCTAATATTTTGATTGAAAACTATATATTTTTGAATTTCATAATTGATTTTTACTCAATACTTGTTATTAAATTTTGATACTTTGTAGTATGTCATCATCTACATCGAGGATTCTGAATTATCGTATTTACCTCAATGTTGGATAAATTTATCATAACATAAATGCTCTCTAAATTCATATATATTTTTCCTAATTCTAATAATTTATTTTAGTATTTTTTTAAAAAAAAAGTATAATTTTTCTCACTTGAATTTGTAAAAATTATTTTCAAAACTGCTTTAAGGCTTAAAATTTTGAAGTAGATACAAAATCTAACTTATTAATAAGAATTGGTAATTTGACTGACTTTTCTCTAACATTGAAATTACATCATTTATATTCATCTTTGCACTCAACAATCATTAGCTAAATATAAGCCATAGTATATAAAGCAATTAAGAGATAATAAATAAGTGATTAAATGAAAATGAAAAAGACACAGAAGCAACTATTAACATAAAGAAGAAATTGTTAAATTAAAATTTAGTGATCAAAAAGGAAATATTTGTTGGTTCTTTCTCTATTTCTAATTATTTAATTTCCAGTTAAATGCTTATTGCTCCTAAGTGATTATTATTTTGAAATTTTTTAATTATATCGAATAAATATTATACTATAGTAATATTTATTCTAAATTAAAGTTAAAAACAAAAGTTACTAAGAACTTTTATAATCGCGCGAAGCGTAAATATGTTCCCTAGTAAGTAACTAAGGTAAGAATAAAACATGATTTTTTTTCTTGATAAGTAAAAGTGAAAATCTATTTTTAGTAGGGGTGGACGTTTGGTAATCAATTCAGTATTTTTAAAATTTGAATACGGTAATTCGATAATCAATAACTGAAAGTAGATACCACATATCATACTTTTAAACTACGATGTAGTTCAGTATTTGGTAAATTAAACTTTGATTCGGTACAATATATGATAATACCATGTTAAGTTAAAGACATGTAAGCTATGTTTAAACTTCAAAGTATATATTTAATAGAAACCTTATTTAATATTTTTTTTATGCTTTTTATAAATATATTACCTAGGTCTAAGGAATTCTTTGAGTTGACTAGTACTATTATCTACTGAATCAGTTACATGAGATAATTTGACATTATGCCTACACTAAGGACTCAATTTGTTAAATATCCACTCTATTTATTTTTTAAAATTTTTAGGTTTTGGTTTTAAAAGGGTATAAAAGAGTGGGGTCATTGATTTGTAAAAATTTACCTTGGTCCCATAAAAATCTTTTTCCATTTATCTGGACAACTTTTAACTTTCCAAAAATAAATACAACTCCCCAAGTCCCTTAACTTCTTTTTCACTCCACCCACTCTCCTGCTTCTCTCCCCTCTTTCTCTCTCTCTCTTTTTTCAAACTCTAATGTCATGACCCAAAAGTTGAGGTCATGATTGTCATCTACATCGACACAGTCTTGCTAGGTAAGCTAAATCCCACAAAAGAAATGAAAATTGAAATATGAAGAAACCTATAAATGTCAGACTTCTAGAACATAGACAAGCCATAATATGTAAATAACAAAAATATCCCAATAAAAAACATAAAAATTCCTAAGATATAGTGTCATAAGTGTAAAAAAGATCTAATACAAATTCGAGATCTAAAAATACAAAATCTGCCTCTAAAAGTAAATAAAGACAAAACAAAGATAGGAGGTCTAGAATCTGTCCCCGATCTCTAGAGCTCACCAGTACCTTCAATATCAACCTCTTACAGTATAAGATCAGTTACCACAGAACACACTCATACTGAAAACTATATTAAAAGGGTACAAAAGTAGGAGTGCGCACAATCCACTTGTACTCAGTAGGTATTATAGGCTGACTGAGAAAAATAGAAAACTAATCAAGTTAAAGATACTATGAGCATGTTCTACCAGCAAACCGAAAAGTTCCTAAAAGGTATCTCAAACCGTCTCTATTAATAGTTCTACAATATAAAGTCAAAAAGAAAAAAGTTACAAATAAAATATATATAGAAACTAAGTACACGACAACAAACACCTCGAGAGTATACAAATGAAGTAATGCAATGCAATGATTATGGGATAATGATGCATGAAAGCCATTGGATGACTTTTTCTATACACTTTTAGAGCTTTAGTACTTCAAGACAGGACCCATGGGGGGTTTTTATACCCATATACTTTCACAATCTCAATCTTATATCTCAATCAACCTTGTCGGCTAATGATCATACCAAGGGTTTTAAAAAGTGTATCATTTTCTTTTAAAACTAATATTTCTCAGTGATATCAGTATCTCATAAATATGAAATAATGCATGTATGAAATAAGGATGATAATCTATTCAATCCAAGTATTAATGATCTTAGAACCAACTTACCATGTCAATAATTCATGATATAAGCCCCTGCTTGGCACCACTAGAATAACTAGTCGTGTAAGACATCAATAATATCATTTCAACCCTCTAACTCGGGCATTACTATTATGATAGAGGCAATTAATGCTCAAATAGGCACACAATATTTATTCAAGACTCGGAACAAGCATGTCACAAAATGATTTACAAAATATGATGGCACATACCTATCCTGCCAGTAGGTAAGCTAAATCACAGTCTGAATCTATAAGCAATGGTTTGGTGAAAATGGCTTAAAAGGCAAAAACCAATAATTAAAGACTTATAATAACAATAAGACAATAATACTAGTAAAAAATATAGGTAAAACATCAACAACCATTCCACGACCTAGTAGTGTCAGTATAAGAGCTACTACAAAAGAAACATAAGTACTGAAATAGTAAAATACAATCTGTCTCGAATAATAAAAGACTAAAAGTAGATAATAGAATAAAAAAGTAAAATATGATTCCGAGAGCTCACTCTATCTTCAAACTTAAATCAGCACAATCGTCACGTGTCACGACCTGAGACTATCCTTTAATCATAATACGGTGCTTAGAACCACAAGTGATCTCAAGCTAACCCATGTATTGGCATGATACTTGAGCAATTGATTTGATATATATATATATATATATATATATTTATATTTATATATGCTAAATAACTGAGCAGATGCATAATCAACATGAGATAAGTTGTTTCAATATATAACTGATCAAAGTTTACAATGCTAAAATCTAAGAGAGAGAGAGAGAGAAACTTAAATTACAAATACTGACTCTAATTGACCATCTATGAAGCCTCTACTATAATGGATATTGGTAGATATGATATGACTCAAACTATCCCAAATCAATACATAAGAATAATGAAAATAAAATATAAGAACTGCAACTGACTTGAGTCCTCAAAATAAGAGAACTCATCACCTACTAGGTAGAAGTTACAATCTATCTGACCTTGGTGTGTGGACTATATCTGGTACCTAATCTGACCTTGGTGTGTGGACTATATCTGGTACCTACATTATGAAGAAATGTAGCCATAAACACATATGTGTGGTCAGTGCTTTGAAATATATTGAGTATGTGAGATATGCACTAAATCATGGAAATACTTAAAACATGCTTTAAAACAAGGACATAAGCTATTTGCTGAAATATGCATTTAAAACATGATTGTATGTGAAAGCTATAAGACATAGTAAAATTTCTAAATCATAACCTAAAAATATTTTTATAAGTTGGGAAGCGGTAGAAACATATATACCATATGTAAATCTCAAGTTAAAGCTGAATAGGTTGCAAAATCATACTGGGGATCACGTATAAATACTGAGCATGAAAGCACTAACATGTAAAACGAATACAAGACCAAGTAAAGCATATACTGAAATAATCTATAAAACTGAATAACTGATAAACTAAACACTTGGTCATGAAAGACCTGAGCTGATGTGGTTTGAATACTAAACTGAGACTGTGGGAGCTAACTACAACCGACATGCCCCAATCTGAGCTATTGGGGTACAACCTATAACCCCAGTTAAAAGGATACTGGTACCTTGCCAGGGGTACTAACACATGACTGACGATGTGGATCCACAAGGCTAATATCCCGAAGGATAAGAGTGCCATGACTCTATGTAATGCCCCAAATTTTTGGCCCTTGAAAATTCTTGAGCTTTAGGCTCATTCCTTGGCAACGACTTGACCCATGGAGGTGTAGGGTGTCTTGATGACTCGTTGGGATGAGCCATAACCAAACTAGTAAGTTTGTTGCTTGATTTTGCTCTGAGTACGAGTGACTCACTATAAGCCGTAAGGATATGTTATGAGTCGTATGCTCAAATCATATGATGTCCAGTGTTCAAATCATTTGGGAACTGTATTGGTCAGGACTAGACCTTATGAATTGTAAGATCTCATTACAAGTTGGTTGGTAGAGTCGTAAGGTAGGAAGTGTATGGGGGTCCTAATCACTATCTTGGTTATGACTTATGGTCACGAGTCGTAAGGTGTGGGTATGAGTCAAGGGGTTGACTCGTAATCAAAGACGACCTTTTTCCAACTTTTAAGTTGTAGGCATTCTAGACATTCCCCCTCGTGACCAACTTAAAATCCCTATCTTATAACTTCTTTAAGACATCATTATCTATTAAAAGCACATCA
>NW_025855365.1:0-4132 GCF_002878395.1 Capsicum annuum
TTTGTAAGGTTTTAAAAATAAATTCTACATATTTAAAAGTTGTGTAAAAATACTATGTGACACAATAATTGATAATTTAAATATTTAAAAAACATATGAAAAAATTATGATCAATATAAAAAATGTCACATAAATTAAAATGAAAAAGTACTTATGTGTTGGGACAAAAATGGAAAGCGTGTAATTTTTCGAAAATTATCGGACCACTTGTGCTACACACTTAACTTTTATATTCATACCCTTAACTTTTATATTCATACCCTTTCGTTATAGCTTTATTACTTTGACTATGGTGGGTATTTGTATAAATTTTGTAACTACTTTAAGTAAAAAGCGAACAACCGATGAAGAACAATGAGATGATTTTCATCATATAAATATATATAATTTATTTTAAATAAAAATTTTAAATTATTTAATTAACCACGCCTAAAATTTATCATTATAATAATATTTTCATGTATTTATTTTATATTTAAAATAAATAATTATAAATAAATATTGGGCCCGTATAAGGGTGGACATTCAGTTTGTTCGGTTTGATTGTTGAATATTGGTTCGATTTTTTGATTTTTGGATTGATGAAAAAGAAAACCATAATCAAACTAAAATTATTTCGGTTTGGTTCGATTTTTACAAATTCAATTCGGTTATTTTGGATTTTTATTTCGGTTTTAAAGATTAAAGTAGTGAGCATTTAAAATTGGTGATTTTTCTAGAAAAATAATCTTTTTTTCAAAAACCTATTTTTCATTCCCAAGTATAATTAATTCAATACACATGAAATAACCATAAATATCGACCTCGCTGAGTTGTCGCCATTGGCATGACAACAGTGGCCGCACTCGGCAACGGCTGTAGACGGCAGTGACGAACTAAGCAAATGATTGCCAACTGGTGTTGGCGATGTTGAAATTTCAAATGAACTGACGAACTAAGGATGACTGAGCGCCACTGCAGCCTTCACGTTAATGTTAGGGTTTAAAGCAAAGCAATATATTAGAATTTAGGGTTACTAAAAAATTATAATTTATATATTAATATGTTATATTAGATTATATTATATTCTTAGTATATTTACATACATACATATATATATATATATATATATACATATATATATTTTTAGTATATTTACATATAAATTATAATATATTATTTATATAATTTCCGTTTTTTGGTTTATCCGAATTATTTTTTTGAAAATCCGAAAACCAAACCGTTTAACCGAATTTCTAAAATTTGAAATCGAAACCAATCTGAAAAATCAAAAAACCAAATCAAAATTAAATTTCGGTTTGATTTTTCGATATTTTTGGTTTAAACCAAAATATGCCCAACCCTAAGCCCTTATACGGGCTTCTTTTCTCTGGTAATGGTATATATGTGACGAATGTCCCAATTTATTTTCTTTTTTAAAATAAAATAATTAAATAATAAAAAAAATTTAAAAAGTTATTTTAAGTTATACAGAGATAATGATAGGTTTAACATAAACATATCTTTCTGGGCGTAAAAATTGAAAAAAAGGAGTCGATAGAGTGAAAGTGTAAAAAATATAGAAGATCGAGTTAAAGTTATATATATTAATAGTGTAAAAAATATTCACACAATTAGGCACTTATAAGATATACTAGTCTATTTGTATGTGCTTTAGACGTGTATATTGCGTCAGCTAATATAAAATGATAAGAATAGCAATTTGTTTAGAAAACTTCTTAATGTTCCACTAAATGCAATATTTGTTTAAATAATGAGAATGTATGTTATTATACTGATACTATGATTGAATTATCTTTTGAACGCGTAGATATGATGAATTTATGTTTATCTTGAGAGATAATGTTTTATCCTTCTTTATAAAGTCATTTTATCGATTAACATTCTACTTTGAGATTTGGTGCCTCTACAATATTTCATAATAAATTAAATAATTAAAGATCAAGAGTAATTACACACGCACAAAAAAAATAATAACAATATTGTCACACTGTAATTAACTATAAAAACATGAAGATATTCACATAGACACAAAACTGATCTAGGATTTAACATTTATGAGATGGCATAACGACTTTAAATTAATACTATAGCTAATTAGATAGTATTAATAAGGTGAGACATCATAAATTATCAATTCATTAATTAGAGTGAAGCACTGATGGTGGCGACTAAAGTGGAAAAAAATTTAATTATAGTCATAGGCTAAATCAAATACTAATATTTGCCCTCGATTGACATTTTTTTAATAATTATCTCAACTAGAAATATAAGCATGTGAATCATGATTTGGTTAATCACGATTTGGAGAACTGAGAAATAGATCTCTTCAAATATGATCATCAAGAATTTCAATATTAAGAATATAATATGCATATCTAATAACTTCTTAAAACATTCAAATGCATGGATCGTTATTCCTCTTGCGTATTCCTATCCGTCTATAAGCATATGTGTATTTAGGTTTATCCCTTTATTGATTTTATCACTCAAGACTACGTCAGTTTCAGGTCTACTAAATGATGATTAATGAAATCTTATAGCGCATTTCACCCTAAACAAATTGAAAGATTCCCCAACCTATACTTAAGATCATACTTTGTCCCTAGTATAAATTAAATAATAAGGATTAAGAATACTCCCTGAGGCCTCTGTGCCTGGATAGTAGCATGTCATCCATCAAGGAGGTCTGGAGGACCCACTCAATCTTTGTCATGCTCCTTACCTTAGATCTCAGGTATTCAGACGTTCCTTGCACTTGTCAGCACAAAACAAAGACAAAATCAAAGGTGATACTAAAGAAAAACTAAAAATAAGAAAAATAACTAACTTAACTTGGATTGCCTCCCAAGCAACGCCTGATTTATTGTCACAGCACAACTAAAATAATAACTCTAAGCCGCAACCTCTCATCCTTTTTCTCCTACTCGGAGCCCATCTTCGTATACTCTCAAGGTTTGTAGTTTTTTCTACACTTACTTTTTTGGTCTTCTCTTCACATTTCTCAATTTCGGGCTTAACTTTTTTGGACAACTCTGTGATAGAGTCTGTAGAGGTAAATGAAGGTTTTCACTCCCCCACCCCATTACCCATTTTCTTTCATAGCTATGATCATGCACAGATGTAAGACCCCACAAAATTTCTAGCTTAATTCATTCCTTTAAGCTTGTCAAGGGGTTCCATGCTTAGAAAATTCTAGCTAAGTTTTCAGACTTAGTTTATATTTGGCCTTCGAAAATTGGTAATCTTATTTCATGACCTTAATGCCCTTTAGTGGTCTATATTTTTGTTAATTCATGATCAAGAAGGATAATAGATGTTTGCAGACAAGTTTTAGATTTTTTCGACCACGTTTAGACCACGTTCGAAATTCTAAAATGGTGGACCAACGCGATCTTGGCACGCCGAGTTGCCTATCGTGCTGGTTAATATTATTGCAGGTTGCCGGAGTCAAACTCCTGAGACACGGCGTGATCATGGCGCGACGCATGGAGTATCACATCGATGCCATCGACACGCCGCGTCGCCAAACGTGTTAATGGCAGTTTCGTCATTAAATGATCGCATCTTTAAGGGTAATTAGGTTATTTTCGTCTGACCTTCATCCCTTATAACATGAAATTTTGCCCTCTTTTGCTAAATACATTCATTATTTCACAAGTACTCAAGAATAAGAAACCCTAGGTGATTAATTTCAATTCAAGAACTTAAGCTTTCTTCCATCAATCTTCAAGAAATTGTCAACCAAGGTATGTAAAGTGTTCATCCAAGGGTCCCTTTCACCCTTGGAGTTCAAGAAATCCTTTTTAAAATATGAATTTTGAATTCTACATTATGGGTTGATTGTACACATGTTTATGTGTGATATGATTCCCAAGATTGAATCTTTATTGAATTCTCATGACTTTATATTAGTATGTGGATTGAAATCCTTAAATTTGAAGTGCTTGATATAGCCATGATGTATTAGTTGTTGATTCATGCCCTAGAAAAGGTTATGTCTTCCATGTATTTGTTAAAATGCCTAAGTGAATAAGAATTAAGCATTATGACCTATTTGTGAGCTATATGATGAACTTATGATGTACCCACATGTTCAAAATGACCCCCACGCTAAAGCTATGTCTTGTAA
>NW_025855366.1:0-5287 GCF_002878395.1 Capsicum annuum
ATGTTTTCTTATTGTTGGTATTTTAAATATTTTTTCTACACTTAAATCTAATTCTTTTTCTTTAATATCGTCAAATATATTATTATCAAATATTATTTTCTGATCTATTCCTTCTTCATTTAAATATTCTTCCTATGTTATTATTTTTATATCTTCTTCAGTCATTAGATTTATCTAATTCACTATCTATTTCATTATCTGTTTCATTTTTCAAATTTTCATATGTACTATCTTCACTTTCTAATTCGTAATCTATATAATCTATTTGCATATATTCTGCATTTTCTATCTTTATTTTTGATATTTATTTTTTTTGGGTCTTTAGGCATTTTACAATCTCTAGCTAAATGTCCTAGTTTGCCACAATTGTAACAAGTACATTTTGTAATAGATTTCTTTCTCCTATGTGGTCTTTTACTATCTTTTCTTCTTCTATCTTTCTCTATTGCTCCATTGATTTTTATCTTTTAGCTGGCGTCCTTATCTACTTGGCTGATTTTTTTCTTTTATTCTAGCTAGACTTCTGGAGTCACGTTATTTTCTCCATTGTATTTTGAGCATAGGTGGTCTGGATATTAGTGTCCTATCATTTTTCAATATTTTGTTAACAATTCTTCTAAAATAAATTCCTTCTTAATTGCTCTTGTAGTTGGTTGTTTTTCTAGATTGAGTAGTGTCAAAATTCATTGTCTAACTTCTTCCATATCTGACTGTCGTAGCTCCCTTGAATTTGAATAAATCATTTGATGATATCTTGAATAATAACTCCATATTGGCTTCCCATTTAGGTAATTATTTGCTAATTCTTGAACAATTGAAGATATTCCAATAATTCATTTATTTGCATAAAAATCAGGTATCTCAACCTTAGGTATCTCTGGCTGTTGAACAATATCTTCGGTATAATCATATCTCTGGTTAATCCTATTTTTAAAACTTGTATAATTGGTTTAATTTCGTTATATAATATCTCTGCTGGTGCAGTATAAAACTTTATAAAAAATAGATTTCCTTTAGTTATTTTCTTATAGGTGGTGAATGCTCTCTATAATTCTGGTATAGCTGTTAGTTCATCTCCTTCTTGGGTATATACGGTATTTAATAATCCATAACTGAAACAAGTTTGAACTAAGGTTAGGTTGGCTTTCGGTAGTGCGATTAACTTGTTGTAACCTTGTAATTTTTGGGTTATATAGTTTGTGTTTGGTTCTTGGATATTTGTGGCTCTGGGTTTAAGGTTTAGGTAAGTCCATATTTTGTGGATGCTTTCTTTGTATGCTCGAGTTATATGATTATAGGCTTTTCTATCTTGGTTTAAACTTTCTCGATATGTGGTAGTTTGTGGGGGTATGAACAAGGGATATTTTTGTGTTTTTGATATAAATGGTTTTTCAAATATCTTGTTAATATTCATGTTTTGATATCTTTGTGCACTAACTCCTTTGCTTGTACCTGCAGTTGTATATTGATAAATGTTATGGGTTTTATGGAGTGTCCCAACGTCTCCTTTTAGCTCTGAAATTTTATTTTTTTCCGATTGACATAGCTCTGCACACTGCTGAGTTATCTGAGTCATAGCTTCAGACTTCAGTTTAACTTCATTAGTCTTTTGCTTTTCTATTTCATTACCCATACTGTCCACTTTCAGTGAAAGTGTAGTTAAGGTTTTGAGTATCTTTTCTAAAGCATCATCTTCTATTATATCAGTCTGTGTAGCTTTGTCTTGATATGTAATCTGCAGTAACATTTTTGTTAGTACTGATTACTTCAATTATAAACGTAAAATTTAATATATTCAATGCAAATCTCCGAATTTCCTTCGTTGTAACTGAATTATGTATTTTTCTTGTTAACCATCATCGTACCTGTGTATTATCTGTTTGTACAATAAATTTGTTATATACAATATATGGCTCAAATGCTAATAAATATTTGTATAATGAACATAATTCTTTTCTATTTATTTCCCATTTTATTTCTATTTCATTAAACGTTCCTGAATAGTATCTACAATGATGTTCTAATTTTTCTTCTTCATATCTACATTTAAGTACTACTCCATAATTATATTCACTTGCATCTGTTTCTACTATATATGTAAATTTTTTATTTTCGTCTAAAAATTGTGATTTTGGTAACTCTGTACAAAGTATTTTTATTTTCCGAACTTCTTTTTTATCTTCTTCGTTGTAATTATACTCTACATCTTTTTTAAATTTTTTCTGTAATGGTTTTAGGTTTTCTGCTAATTTTGGTATATATTCTCTTACTTGGTTTACTAATCCTAAAAATGATTTATATTTTTTTTTTTGTATCTAATTCTTCTTTTGAATTTATTATTTTTTGTACTATATGTTGTTGCTATTTTACTCCACTTTTATCTATTTGTATTCCTTAAAATTCTATCTGAATTTTCATAACTTCGGCTTTCTTTTCACTTAAACTTATTCCTAAATTTTCTATTGTACCTACAAATTGTTCTAGTAATTTTAAATGTTGCTCTTTAGTTTTTGTATATAATAGTATATCATCTATGTATACTATATTATTAGGTAATTGTTTAAAATAACTATCCATAAAGTGTTGGTATCTTCCTGATGCATTTTTATATCCAAGTGGTAATACATTTCATTCATAAAATCCTTGTGGTGCCGTAAACGCCGTTAATTTTTTAGAATCTTCTTCTAACTTTAGATGGTAAGATCCTGATTTACAGTCAAATTTGCTAAAGTAATTAATCCTTGTATTTGTTTTATTTTTAATATCTTATTTGGTATTGGATAATTATATGTCATAGTTTTTGCATTTAGGTTTCTATAATCAATAATCATTCTACTTTCTCCTCTTTTTGGTTAACTGTGTTTATTTACTATAATTGTTGTTCTATTATGTTTGTTATTGCTTTTTTGTATGTATTGTTTTTTAATAATTCATCTATATGCATTTTAAATTCTTTTAAATCATCTAAGTTATATGTTAATGGTTTTTGTGTAATTATACTATTTTTATCTATTAGCTCAATTTTTATTGTAGTTTTATGTTTTTCCCATCCTTTTAATGGATCTTCATTGTATAGTTGTCTTAATTTTTTCTTTATTATTTCTACCTTATCTATTGAAAATATAGTTATTTCTTCTTTATTTATTGAAAATATAACTAGTTCTATTATGTCTTCAGTATTTTTTATATTTTCTAATTTTTGTGTGATTTTTTCACTTCCTTTTATCCAATCAGTTTTCTTTCTTATTTTATTAATAACGTTTTTTGCTCTTACCTTTTGTTTACATGGTGTTGTAAACCACCACTGTGTTTTAGTTATTATATGTGGATATAGTTTATCTAAAAACGACATTCTTAAAAGCATATCTTTTAATGTTAGTTCATAATTATAGATCTCTTCTATTGTAAATATCTTATCCCATACTTGTAATTTTACATTTCTAGCTTTATAGGTAATTAAGCTTCCTTTATTATTAAATCCTTTTACTATTATTGGTGTTTTTAGCTTATCCCATTTGTCTTCTGGTAAACAATTATATCTACATAAGTTGGCTTCTGCTCCTGTATCTACCATAGGTGTATAATATCTATTATAATATCCTTCTACTATTATTTTCATAAGTACATATATTTTCATATCATGTCAAAGCTCTTTTTATTAATAATTTTTCTCTATTATAGGTTATGGTTGTTTGTGTATGTTCTATATTGTAGGGTTTTACTTGTTCTAACCATTTTATTCCTAATATTATGTCTGCTTTTTGCATATCTTCCTTTATTTCAAATTCTATTTTTATTTTTCTAACTCCTATTATTATTTCCTTTTCTGCTGTTTCTTTAGTAGTTATTAAACTTCTTGGTAGATCTGGGCATATATTATTATTAGATTTTATTTCTTCATTTTTTACTAGATATTTTGCTATATAATTTTCTTCTTGTCCTGTATTTAGAAGTATTAAATATTCTTTTTCATTTATTGTTCTCGTTATATAATATTGAGTTAAATTAACTGTTGAAGTTGTTTCATAATTTGTTATATACTAGCTCTACCTTTTACATATGTACAGTCTATTACATGTTCTTTTTGGCTTGCTAGGTAGTATTCTTCCTTTCGTCTACTAAATATTTTTTCTAATTGTTGGTATTTTAAATATTTTTTCTACACTTAAATCTAATTCTTTTCTTTTTATCTCGTCAAATATATTATTATCAAATATTATTTTCTAATCTGTTCCTTCTTCGTTTAAATATTCTTCCTTTGTTATTATTTTTATATCTTCTTCAGTCATTTGATTCATCTAATTCACTATCTATTTCATTAACTGTTTCATTTTCCGAAATTTCATATATATTATCTTCACTTTCTAATTTGTAATATATGTAATCTATTTGCATATATTCTGCATTTTCTATCTTTATTTCTGATATTTGTTTCTTTTTTGGGTCTTTAGGCATTTTACAATCTCTGGCTAAATGTCCTAGTTTGCCACAATTATAACAAGTACATTCTTTAATAGATTTCTTTCTCTTATATGGTCTTTTATATTTATAATTTTTTACATAATATCTTTTTTTCTTGGTTTCTTATACTTATATTTTGATTTTTTGTATTTCTTATATTTCTTATGTCTTTTTCTTTTCTTATAATATTTTTCTTCACATCCAAATTGAGGTGTTATTTTATCTTTGCAACATGTTAAATTTCTTATTAATGTTTTTTCAATTTTCATTCTTCTCTGTATTTTTTTACATATATTCCTATACCATTGTTGTAGAAATTTTATTCTTGCTCCTAGAGTATCTACTATGTTTGCTTCCTCCCAACTCTTTATTATTTTTGAACTAAATGGTTCAGGTAATTTACTAAAATATAATCTTCTCACTTCTTTACTTTCTTCTGTATTATATGCTCCCTTATAGTAGTATTTTTTAAATGCACACGTATATTCATCTATATAGCACATATTACATATTGCTAGTTTTAACATTAAACTCCTATTTGTATATTTTTCTTTATTTTGTTCTTCTTCTTCTGTTGTCATACTGCTAAATTCATCCCTTATAGTTATTTCATATTTTTTAATATGTCTATAGGTGTTAGTTTAATTACTGTTGTTCCTTCTGTTTCTTTATCATTTCTTAATGCCTTTTTACTATTTTCAGTTAAATTTAAAAACCATAATTTTGTTGTTCGTATTAGTGTTTTTTCTATATGTTCTGGTGTATCTATTGCATTTATACCATTGTTTAATAATTGTTTTGTTATATATCTTATCCACAATTGTAT
>NW_025855367.1:0-3283 GCF_002878395.1 Capsicum annuum
AGGGGCATAATGGGAATTTCATAGACTTGAATCCCAAATCCTAAAAGGCTAAACCCTTGCACACTTAGAGCATATTTTATATAATTTTTAGTTTGGGAGAAAAATCACTCTAATTTTAGAGTTGAGAACAATTTGTTAATTTGAATCCAAGGGATTTTGGTTGTAAATTGAGATTGAAGTTTGGGTTTACTCCTATTTGGATTATTATAGATCGAGTGCATACCAATTTGTGTATATCTCCTATCTTTTAATTTCATGAGTAGCTAAATCCATATCTTGGGGTTATGTTTGATCAGGTAGTAGATTGTGTGTTGATGTTGATTGTTAGTCCAAATAATTGGTTAATAGCGATGGATTTTTCTTTTACTCTATAGTTGAATTGAGAATTATAGGTGAGAACCCCAATTTCTTTGGATCCCATATCATCCTTGAAAGTGGGATATGGGTGAAGAGTGATTGGAAACAACACCATGAGTTACCTTCGTTGTTAGCACTATCTTAGAAATAAGGGTGTTAATTAAATTGGCTATGTTCATAAGCATCATCTTAGAAATAAGGATACTAAGTTTGAGGTCATGAATTGGTAATCTTGTCATGCTCCTGAGGTATTTTAAAGAATCCATGAGTGCAATTTAGCATTTTATCAAAAGGTTAACACTAAGACTCTAAATCTAGCCTACCCAAAACCCTTAGCCAAAATTCAGACTAACTCTTGATTGCCCATGCATGAACACTACTTAGGAGAACATAACCCTAAGATACCTCTTGATTTGATAAACTTAACAATTGTTCGACCTCATATTAGTGTAATTTAGTGATTGTGTTCAACAAATTTCGACAATCAAACCCCCCAATTTACTTTCATGCTTTGTTTTAGTTTCGCATTATGGGTTAACACATAGATAACTCTCAACACACTTAGGTGTTGAAAGATAGCTTACACAGCTCGAGGATTCGATCCCAACTCATGTTGGGTATATATTGACAACGACCGTCTTACATTGAAATGATGGTGTAACTTTGTTATCAATATCTGAATCACACTATCGATCCACCAAGCAATGAGTAAGCTATCCATATCAACCATGTTAGTATCTATCTTTTCTACTCATGATGCGCAAATATAATCGACCCGTATTTACTACTAACTGATTTGACATGCATATGGAATAACAAGAAGAATCAATAACAACAAAACACCTCATTTAAGAATAGCAATCTTATTCACATATCCCTAAGCTACTGATTCTCTCCATCCAAACACCTTGTCCGCAGGCCTAAACAGCTACTACTCAATTAAACCTAGACTACCTGGGTCAAGCAACTGCTATGAAGATATGAACTTGCGATCCTTGCTTCATTCTAGCAATCTCTGATAGGAATACCGTAACGGGTTTCACCCCTTCTAAGCATACTCTTCTTCTCCATTACTCCAGATCCTTGAGGCAACCCTAAGGGTTTTTTAGAATAAAGATTTTTTCTGGTTTACAACTTAAAAGAACTGTGGTGCGGATTTAACTATTAATCTCAAATACCCTAGGCATATTTAATCTCAATTTTTTTTTGGTTTACAACTTTAAACAACATAGCTTTGATACCAATTGTAGGGGTGCGGATAACTTGGGTAACTTAAATAGATCAATTAGAGCTATAATAGATCTATTTAAGTTACCCAAGTAATCCGCACCCCCTACAATTGGTATCAGAGCTATGTTGTTTAAAGTTACGAAAGTTGTATGTATTTGGATTTATTTGATTAATTTATTAATGATGATAAAATTAGATTTAGATATCCACCACAATATTATAAATATTGCTTAGATGAATAACGAACAAAAATTATAAAAATATAAAGAATCAAAAAAAATAATATCTGAAAAACGTAAAGAATTAAAAATAAGGATAGAAAGACTACAGTATAACATAATTGTCGGAGTTAGTAAAAATTTAATAAATGCACAAAAAGAAGAAATATTAAATTTAGAATCAACAATAGATAGTCTAGAATATATATATCAACATAACCTATATACGTTTAAATAAAATGAACAAAGAAGAATTTATAATAGATGAAAAAATATATGAAAATCACGAAGGATTAAAAATAAAAATAGTATTCTCTAATTTAGGAAGAAGATATAAGAAACTAGGTAAACACTTATATTTAATGTTAGAAAAAGAAAAATTAAAATTAGAAGATAAGTTGACAGCCATGGTAAGAATAGAAAGAGAAAACAAAGAAACAGACAGAAAAAAAGAAGATAGATAAAATAAAACAACAAACCACAGAAGAAATACGAAAAATAGAAGACACTAAAAATAGTAGGATTGCTGAATTAGAAAAAGAACTACAAATGCTAAAAGATTTGTATGAAAAAAGACAGAAAGAAAAAGAAGAAAAAGATTAAAAAAAACAAAAATTATTAAAAAAGATAATAAGTTTAAAGAAAAAGTAGAAATAAAAAATAAAGAATCAGAAAACAGTGAATTAGAAATAAATACAATAGATGTTGAAGAAATAGATAATTATGATTTGAAAGATAGTGAAACATATACAGAAATTCTAGAAAACATAGGAAAACTAGAAATTAATGAAGAACAAGAAGTTATTAATAAAGAAAATCTAGAACTAATAAATACAGAAATAAATACTATAGATAAAAATATAATACCTAGTACATCAGAAATAAGAAAACCAACATATAATTACAAAAGTAAGTTTAAAAGATATAATTCAAAGGATGAATATAATAAATGGACACTAAAACAAATAATTAATTACAAATTTTTAGATTTAGACTGTGTAATAGACACAAATCTAACAATACAACTATGGGTAGGATACATGTCAAAACAATTATTAGATAATAAAATAGATACAAAAAATACACCAGAATATATAGAAAAGACATTAATAGGAACAGTAAAATTATGATTTTTAAACCTAGCCGAAGCAAGTAAAAAAGTATTAAGATCTGATAATAAAACTGAAGGAACATCAACAACTACTAAAATACTACCAACAGAAATATTGAAAAAATATGAAATAGCTATAAGAGATGAATTTAGCAGTGTAACAACAGAAGATGAAGAGCAAAATAAAGAAAAAAATACGAATAAGAATTTAATGTTAAAACTAGCAATATGTAATATGTGTTATATAGATGAGTATACGTGCGCATTTAAAGAATATTATTATAAAGGAACATATAATACAGAAGAAAGTAAAGAAATGTGAAGATTATATTTTAGTAAATTACCCGAACCATTTAGTTCAAAAATA
>NW_025855368.1:0-2474 GCF_002878395.1 Capsicum annuum
TGAAAATCTTAAAAATACCACATGTACAAAAGTTGATTCATCTTTCAAAGAAAGTTTCTGACATTCTTGAGACAATTTCAAGCTAGGAAAAGTACAGGGTATTACAATATCTCCACCTTGAGAACATTAATCCTTGAATGAGACTGAGTGAGAGGAAAGAATAACCAACGTACATACTGAACATGAATACTGAAACATGATCTTATGACTAACATGACTGATAATTGAACATATCATACTGAACATGCATATCTGATGCATTTGTAACTAATTGATCAATGCATGATTGGGTGTTCTGATGAACTAATTTTCTCACAATGAGAATGCATGTCTGATGCATAATTATATAACTGAGCTAATACATAAATGCATGACTGAATATGCAATGGCATTTAATACCAAATTTGTGATGAACACTGAACACGAAACTGGGTAAGCTTAAGGAGGACTATTACCTTAAGCTTGATCTGAGTTGGCGGAAAAGATGTGAGAATGCTTGCATATCTGCTTCTGCTTCCCAAGTAGCTCCCTCGACAAACTAATTTCGCCAAAGAACTTTAACTGGAGGGACTTATTTGTTCCTTAATCTATGTGTCTGATAGTCTAGGATTTCGACTGGAATCTCTTCATAAGAGAGGCTGTTCTGAACATCGATGCTCTGAATAGGGACTACAATTGCTGGGTCACCTATACACTTCTTGAGCAAGGAGACATGGAAGACTGGATGAATTGAGGCTAGATCTGAAGGCAATTCAAGCTCATAAGCTACCTTGCCAAATTGACTGAAAATCTTGAAGGACCGACAATCGGGGACTGAGTTTTCCTTTCTTGTTGAACCGCTTAACTCCCTTCGTGGGAGAGATCTTTAGATAGACGTAGTCACCAATATCAAACTCGAGATCCTTTCTACGAACATCTGCATAAGACTTCTATCAGCTCTGAGTAGCCCAGAGTCTTTCTCTGATCAACTAGACTTTTTCTAAGGCGTCAAATACCAAGTCAGTCCCTATAACTGAGGCCTCACTAACTTCGAACCAACCAATTGGAGATCTACATCTCCTACCATAGAGAGCTTCGAATAGAACCATGTGAATACTGGAATGATAGCTGTTGTTGTATGTAAATTCAATAAAAGGTAAGTGATCATCCCAACTACCCTTGAAATTAATAGCACACGCCCTTAGCATAACTTCTAAAGTCTGAATGGTCCTTTCTGTTTGACCATTTATCTAAGGATGAAAGGTTGTACTAAGATGAACTTAGATTCCAAGACCCTTTTGGAACGCTTTCCAAAAATGAGAGGTAAACTAAGTACCTCTGTCTGAGATAATAGATAATGGAACACCGTGAAATCTGACAAACTCCCTAATGTAGAGTCTGGCGTAACCCTCGACTGAACAAGAGGTATGAACTAGAAGAAAATGGATTGATTTGGTCATTCTGTCTATGATGACCCAAACTGAATCATGCTAATGATGAGTTCAAGGCAAACCCATCATGAAGTCCATGTTTACCTCTTCCCATTTCCAAGTAGGAATAATAAACTCCTACATAGGACCACTAGGCTTCTGATGCTCTATCTTAACCTGCTAACATATATAGCACTTAGCCACAAACTCTTCAATATCTCTCTTCATCCTACTTCTCTAATAGACTTCCCGCAAGTCGCGGTACATCTTTGTGGACCCTAGATGAATAGAGTAGAGCGCACCATGCGTTTTTTCAAGAATTTGCTTCCTTAAGGCATCTACAGAACACCATCTCCCCCTTGGGAGAAAATCTTTACTTTCTGATCCTTGACTGACTTTTTTAAATTGATAAGGCTAGGATCTCTATCATGCTTTTCTTTCACCTTGGAAACTAGAGATGATTCTGAACTAGTCAGAACCCATATATCACCCTCCTCTTCTTCAGTCTTTTCAGGATCTTCTATAATGCCATCACCAAAAACAATATAACCAAGGAATGCTACTGACCGTAGCCAAAAATCGTACTTACTGAATTTAACGAATAGCTGATGATCTTTAAGTGTCTGAAGTATAGTTTTGAGATGCTCTGCATGATCTCGCTCACTGCGGGAATAGATCAAAATATCATCTATGAATACCATGACGAACATATCCAAGTACTGCTTGAACACGCGGTTCATCAAGTCCATGAAAGTGGTTGGGGCATTGGTAAGACCAAATAACATAACTAAGAATTCAAAATGACCATATCGAGTACGGAAAGGTGTTTTTTGAATGTCACATTCTCTGACTCTAAGCTGATGATAGCCGGATCTGAGGTCTATCTTGGAGAAATATCTAGCACCTTGAAGTTTGTCAAACAAGTCATCGATTCTGGGAAGAGGATACATGTTCTTAACTGTGACTTTATTGAGTTGACAATAATCAATGCACATTCTGAGAGAACCATCTTTCTTGGGAACGAATAAGATTGGTGCGCCACACGGGGAAACACTGGGTCCGATG
>NW_025855369.1:0-4583 GCF_002878395.1 Capsicum annuum
TAGGCGCCTCCTTTTAAGTCCTCATTAAGGGCATTTTTGTCCTTTGACATGTAATAGTATAAATATATCCTTTAGCTTGTATTTTCATTAGACTTTGATGAATTGAAATTGAATATTACTCTTAACTTGTTGTTTTAGTCCTTAGTTTGTAGATAGAACCGAATTTGGGTCTTTGACATTTGAAAGTTAGGGTTTTCACTTGTCTTGGATGATTTGGCAAGAAAGGTGTGCTTGAGGAAGAGTGTTTCCTTTGGATCACCTAAGAGGGAGGTTTGAACTCTTGTTTGTGAGGTGTGTTGAAGATTTGGAAACATCTTCTAGTGCTAATCACTTAATAAGAGTAAGGGTCTTCCTATCTATCTTTAAATTTCAAGTATTCTTCTTCTTCATCTCCATTCTATTTGTTGTTTTCTCTTTGTTTAATTGCTGATTTTTGGCATCTTAGTAGCCAATTTCGTGTGTTTGGTAGTCTTTAGACTATCATTTGGTATCAAAGCCTTGTTTAGGGTTGTTCCAACATCCCTAAATCTTGGTTTTAGTGTTCTTATATAGAAAATCTCATAAAAAAGAGTCAAAAGTCAAGAAAATAAAAAGAAATAGATGTTTCAAGTTTTTGTGTTTTGACAGAATTTTAGATCTTAGCTCTACATGTTTTTTTTTTTTTGTTTTTTTGGTTTCAAGTGATAGATTCTTGTTCCCTAGAACCTAGGAAGTTCAGATCTACTTTTAGAGTGAAGTTTGGTTGATTTTGAGCTAGATCTACCATGGTTATGGCATTTTGAAGATTGAAGAAGCTAGATCCATGTGGTTTTTGTGTTGTGGACGTTGGTTGGTTGTGATTTATTGTTATTTGAGCTCACATTGACCTAAGGAACCTAGATCTACAAAAAAAAATCAGATTTGGAGTTCATTTGGTTAGGGGTGAAACTTTGGTCAACTCTTAAATATTCATCTTGTTCTTCTATGTTCATCAAGTCTTGCTAAGGAAGAATATTCAAAGAGTGTGTTGATCCAAAAAAGGGGAAGAAAGAGAGTGTACTTTGTGTTTGTGAAAGAATATTCCTTGGCATATTCATTGTCATCCAAAGAAAGAAGAGACAAAAGAATAATCAAAGTACAATATCAAGTACATTCCAAGTACAAAGGGGGGAACCATTTGTTTTTGAATTCATTTGAAACTCCAAAATGGCTTTCAAACCTTCATTTTCCCCTCCCAAATGAAATTCTTCTTCACCAAAGGGGTTCTAGGCCGATACTTGAGAATTAAGGTTGAAAAATTTAAAAACTCAACGTCCAATCACAAGATGCCATGTCATCACTAGCTAATCGGCCAAATTGAGTTCTAAAATTAGATTTCCTAGTTTCTATTTGTTGTTTCTAGTTGCTTTTGTGCTGATTCTATTACCAATTAGTAAGCTAGTAATTACCTACTAGTATGGTAATTAGATTAGAGTCCGTTGTTTCGCGTCTTCAATTTTTTTGTGCTTTTGTCGTTTTCAAGACATAGTATTTTTGTTGGTTCAAGTTCGTGCATCACTTATTTTGAGTCGTTTCAAATGAAGATCCATTCCGATTCAAAGCTTCTCATATCTAAAGTAACTTGCCAAGTATTGCCGGTTCTCCAACACTTGTGAAGCCAAGTGTGAGGTGAGGTTGAGTGTGAGTGAAGTGAGGCTTTTGAACTACCTCGTTTGCTCATTTTGTAGGTTATTTTGCTTGCTGATTTTTGCACTTCGTAGGTACATTTTCCATAGAAACCGAAGGTACAACTTCCCAATCTTTGGGAAATGATGTTATGGGAGCTTTGATGGCCCAAATGGAGGCCTTGAGTCGATAAATAAAGTGCAGAAATGATACTATAAGAAGTGATATGGATTCAATGAGGGGTGACATGATTAGAATTAGAGCGAGGGTCGATAGACTATGTCCACCAAAATCTCCATAATTCCAAACACCTCAAGTCCAAAGATCCTATACTTCACAAAATCCAATGACTCCTCTCTATGAGTTAGAAACCAAAAAGAGTGAGGCCAAGCCTCAAGATGGAGAGAAAATTATTAGTGAGGTGCAAGAAGAATGTGAACAAAGAAGGAAAAAGGAAGGGAAAACCATGGGTAGTGAAGTTGGAAGGGAAAAAAATGCTTGATCGTGGATCTTGTCCATAAAGGAACCTTTTTATTCACTAACCCAAATACTAGCATTTTCCCTAGTATTTTATCTTCTCATGTGTAGGTTTAAGACCCTAGAAGTCCCGAGGATAATCCCAAGGAAGTTTCCTTCAAGCTCTTGGCCGAAAGTCCCCATTGTGGGACAAGCGAGGAAGAAGTGAATCCAAAGGGAAAGCTTGACATATTCCCTTGTAATGTGGAGCATGAGGGCTTCTTCCATGATGCGAAACAAAGTGAAGAAAACACTTCTCATAATCTACAAGGTAACCAAGCTATTTTCTACACTCCTAAAAACTTGAATTGTTGTGATGTGGCTCGTAGTAGCTAAAGTGGTGTAGTTTTGGATTGGATTAGTCTAGAAGTGTATGAATATCCCTTTTACGATACTCTTGGTGTTGATAAGTTGTATAAGGACCAAACTCTTGTTGTGAGTATGCAAGCACTAGTTGATTCTTTAGATGACAAAATCAATTCTTTTCATAAGAATGATTTGTGTCCATCTAGTGCTAGCACTTATAAATTGAATAACGTTCCATTATCATGTGAAAAGAGTATTCACAAACTATATGACCCTCTTGTAGATGATAGTACCTTGGTTGATGTCTTCACACTTGATTCCTTCCTATACTACCTCTTTGCCTATATGATAACCATGTTAATTTTGAATTGACATTATGTAGAGGTAGTAAGCTTGGTGGCTGTTTTCCTTTCTTAAATGAAGATGATTGTGAGTTTGATTCTCTTATAAAAAGAATGGCTAACCTCGTCTTAGATTTTTATCTATTTCATCAATTTGATCCTGGTATACTATTGGGGTGGGGAAGGATGTGTTTCGGATTGCATTCCTTTTTCCTTGATATCATTCTTAACCATGTCCTTTGTGATGCTTGTAGTAATTATTTCATGATTGTAACAAAGGATAGTTGGGTGTATTCCAAAAGTGTACCCCCTTGGCATAATTGTATTGTTAATCTTGATAGAGTATATGGTCCTTTGAACGTGTGTAATGAAAGCCCTTATGTTAATCTTGGTCATAATGAACATGTGTTTATCCTAGTGGTGGGTAATGCCTTGAATGATTGTGAACTTGATAACCTAGTGAAAGGAGTGGGCCATTTCGACTTAAACCTTCATCATTTGCTCCCATTTGACCCCGGAATACTCTTGAGATGTGAAGGATATAGTTACTGGTCGTGCTCACTTATTTTTTTATATTAATGCTATTCATGTCTTTGTTATACTTTATGCTAAGCTTTTTATGTCAAAAACCAAGGATATGTGGATTTATATCAAGTGTGAGCAACCATGGGTTGATGATATAAGTGTGGTGCTAATACTAACCCTCCTACCAAGAGGATTTTGTGTTTGTTTTTGCTTTCACTTTGGTTTTTGTAAGATCTTAATTTGAGGACAAATTCCTTCAATATGGATAGGATGATACAAGCACAATGATCCCCAAGAGCACAAGATATTGTCTAAGGGCCAAGGCTTCAGAATCGACAAGCAATTAAAGACTTTTTGGAGCATTTTGAAGCCTTGGTCAAGAGAAGGAAGGAGTGGAGTTTATACACTCCATAGGCACCTTAAAGGAAGGATAATGAATACTTTTTACACTCCGAAAGAGCACTCTATAGGCGCCTCCTTTTAAGTCCTCATTAAGGGCATTTTTGTCCTTTGACATGTAATAGTATAAATAGACCCTTTAGCTTGTATTTTCATTAGAATTTGATGAATTGAAATTGAATATTAATCTTAACTTGTAGTTTTAGTCCTTAGTTTGTAGCTAGAACCAAATTTGGGTCTTTGACATTTGAAAGTTAGGGTTTTCACTTGTCTTGGATGATTTAGCAAGAAAGATATGCTTGAGGAAGCGTGTTTCCTCTGGGTCACCTAAGAGGGAGGTTTGAACTCTTATTTGTGAGGTGTGTAGAAGATTTGGAAACATCTTCTTTTGCAAATCACTTAATAAGAGTAAGGTTCTTCCTATCTATCTTTAAATTTCAAGTATTCTTCTTCCTCATCTCCATTCTATTTGTTGTTTTGTCTTTGTTTGGTTGCTGACCGGGCATGCTGTGGGCCGAATATCGACCTAGGCATGCCAGGGAGGTTGGGGATCATCCCAATGTGGTTTTTTTAATTTTTCATGGCCATATGGATGGACAAATGAACAAAACAGTGTGAACGGGGCATTTTTTATCCAAATAGGTGTGCTTAGGCCACAGTTTTGGAGGTAGGCCTAGGGTTCGGGCATGCTGTGGGCCAAAAATCGACCAGGGCATGCCTGGGAAGTTAGAGATCATCCCAGTATAGTCCGTTTAATTTTTCATGGACACTTGGGTTGATAAACGGGTGAAAAGGCACGAATGGGATGTTTTCGAGCCAAATTGGTGTGCTATAGACAACAGTTTCGGGGGT
>NW_025855370.1:0-5937 GCF_002878395.1 Capsicum annuum
TGAAGGATTGGTGACATTGACCAACTTAAAGGGTCAAACATAATTAGAAAATTTGATTAACTTAGTTGTGGACTTGATTAATATTTTTAAAACTTTCTAATCTTTTCAAAAATATAAATCAACCCAACCTACACCCCTCTTCAATCCAAATCAACCGTCTCTCTCCTCTCTCGATAGTTTCTCCCAACTAACAGTTCTGCAAATTTCTCCTTTCAATCCCCAACGACTTCAACCTCCGACGATAGATAGTTGGGCTTCGAGTTCCTTTTTGACTTCAACTGTCAATTGACATGACAGCCTTGTTCTCCGGCCACAACAGCTTTGAATTCTTCATCGTTCATTTTCTTCTTTCACAGATAAAAAATTATGGCCTTTTTAGTTTTGAAGAAAATAAGGAACTTGAGCCAACTTCTCTTACAATATTGGTTAACAATTTCAATTGCTTTAATTTGAAATGTGGTCTAATAAAACCCTAATTTCTGATATTTCTTCTCTTCTCTTTTTGAAGTAAATTATGATTTTTTGTTGTTTGTTGCATTTTCTTAAAGTTTGATTTTTGTTTTTTTATACAAACAAAACAACGATGTTGGTGTTTTTTGTGTTGCCCCACTGCTGGGTTGATTTATTCTTGTTATTGGTAAAAATGGTGATAGTGCTGTTGTTCTGTTGGATAAAATTGTGTTACTATTTTTTTCTTCAATAGATTATCTATCTGGTGCAATAGATTAATCATCAGATATAACAAATTTAGCACATGATGCAACATATTAATGATCTGATGCAATAGAGAAACCACCAGATCAAAAATTTGATGCAATAGATTAATCATCTGATTCAACAGAGGAACCATCAAATTAAACATCTGATGCAACAGATTAATCATATGATGCAATGATCCAACCTGTTTTTGGATAAAATCCTATCAACTATTTGAACAGGACATGTCCAAGACTTGATTTTTCCAACTGATCATTCATCTATCACGATAGATAACCCTTCTATTGGAAGAAATCTAAACAATATTGTCCATTGATAATTGTTCCAACAAATCACTCATATGTTGCAACAGATATGTGAGCTGTTGTATAAACTATTTATCTATCTCAATCGATGAGTGATATGTTTTGTATTGTCGCAACAAATTACTCAACTATTACTACAACGTTGATAACTGTTCTACTAAATCACTTATATGTTGCAACAGATGTGTGATCTATTGCACAGACCATTCATCTATCTCAACATATGAGTGATATATTTTGTATTGTCGCAACAGATTACTCAGCCTTGCTATAATTTAGTTAACTGTTCCAACAAATCACTCATATATTGCAACAGATGTGTGATCTGTTGTACAAACCATTCATTTGTCGCAACAGATGAGTGATATATTTTCTATTATTGCAACAGATTACTCATCCATTGCAATAGGTTAGTTAACTATTCTAAAAACTCACTCATATATTGCAACATATATGTAATCTGTTGCACAGACCATTCATTTATCTTAACAAATGAGTGATATGTTTTGTATTATCGCTACAAATTACTCATCCGTTGCAACAAATTAGTTAACTATTCCAATAGATCACCCATATGTTGTAATAGATGTGTGATCTATTGCATCAATCATTTATATGTCTCAACAGATAACTTACCTGGTGCAACAGATGTATGATTTGTTGTAACTATTATTTTACTATTTTGCATGTTAGATTTACTTTTATCCTTTTTAATGATGCATTAATAAACTATAATATATTTATTTATGTTTCTGTTAATTTTAGATAATATGGCTCCCACAAGAACAGAGACCGAATCAAGTCCAAGTAAATGAACAAGTGAAGCAACTAGGCTACATCCACCACTCTATGAGCTTGCTTTGCAAACGTTATCTCAAATAGGAGTAGAATATGATGAACACGGGGAGGAAGAATATTTCAAAAGAGATGATACAAATGCTAATAGACCTTTAACCGAAGAGTTAGTCAAAACCTTCAGCATTGATCGTTATCCTGTGAGAATGTAGTGTGATGGTGCCACAGATTTAACAGGTAATTTTGTGGTTAATTTAGCCATGGGAAAAATCTTTCAAAGCCTTTAGAAAAATACTTCGAGAATAAAAATTGGATGCTTATTTCAGGGACAACTGCTTTGAGAAATATCTTGATTTTCTGGAGGACAACAATGCTCGTTTCCAAATAAAAATGGTATATGAACTTCTCAAGCATAGGTTTATGTATGAAAATAAAGATAAGATGGATGAGGTGTGGATAAATTACTGTGGCATTCCTGTTTGTTTTGGTTGGAAGGAGTTTGCCATAGTTACTGGACTAAAATGTTATCCTCCTTCTCCTTCTCATGTTATACCTATTCTAATCCAAAAAAAGCACCCCACACACCCAAAAAGGCAAAGAAAAGTCTTGTGATCGTGATGACCTGGTGCCCATTATTGGTCCAAGCTTCAAAAATAAAAAATTGATAGAAGAGTTGAAAGGTAAAAGAATTTCAAAAAAGCACAAGAAATTATTGTGCTTGGTTTGGTTTGTACATAATATTCTTTGTACAAGATACGTTAACGACAATATAAGCATTGGTGTAATAAAGCTCTCCGAGGATCTTGAGGCATTTAACAACTATCCTTGGGGTTATAAAAGCTTCAAAATGATTGTTAAATATTTGTTGACTCTGTTAGCGCTAAATACAGTCAACTTAGATGGCTTTCCATGGGCTTTCATGGTAAATGTTTATTTTATTATGATATCATTCATTTTTTTACTCAATAATGGTTTTAATTTATTGGTGTTATTTATAGGCTTGGGCATTTGAATCTATTCCTTATTTGAGACAACAAGTGAACTACCAGGAAGAAGTATTCTATCCAAGAATCTTGAGATGGTTGTTGGCCAAACCTGAAAAAAATGCAAAATTTCTTGATCTCTTCAACCCCCCGAAGGATGCAGTAAGTATAATTATAATTAAGTTTTTATTTTATTTAATGATTTTTTTGAATGATCTAATTATCATTCTAATATATGTAATGATTTATGTTAGATTGTGCATCTGTCGCTTGTTCCAATCAATCGAGAGTTAAAGATACCATTTTTTCTTACTTTTCGGTCTGCGTAAACTTTATCGAACCCTAAGGTCATTTAAAGAATAAAAATGAAATTGTTTGGAGCAACAACCATTACAAGAAAAATAATTTTAGAGGGTGGCTTGTTATTGTTGATGGTCTTAGTGGTGATTGAGCTATTGGTGGTGGTAGTGGTGCTACTATTGGTGCTAATGATGCTCCTCTTACAGTATTTAAAATAAATCATTATGAGTATGATCATATTGATTATACAGATTTTGCCTCTCCCAGTTAATGTTCTGCATGCAAATGTCAAGACTACAAGGCGGAACATGATGTAGTAATTAATGTTATTAATGCATAAATTGCTTCTGTAAAGGAATATATTAACTTCTTAGAGGGGTGTCATTCCATCAAAGAGGATTTTATATCCATCCACTCCATTAGAGATTTAGGCTAAGAGGAGAAGAAAAGTAATTTCCATGGCATTATCAGCAACCAAAAAAGCAAAATTGCAACTCCTCTATCCGTGTGTTGCACTGAGCAATTTACAATGTCCAAAGGAGAGTAGTACAAGCAAAAGAAGGTGAATATATATGTCTATTTCAACTAATAAACAGACACACATCTGTTTTAATAGATGACACATCTGCTAAAAATTATCAAACAGATATATACATCTGTTGCGACAGTTGACTAATTTATTCCATTAGATAAAGTATATGTTGAAACATATGTCTCATCTTTTTTAGCAAACCAAACATCTCTTCGTACCACTTTTATTTGTACCAACGATAACCTATCTGCTTCAATGGATGGGTCATCTGTCGGGACAAATTAAATCAAGACTTTTTACCGTTTTAGTTTTTTCAAACAGATGAGTCATATGTTGTAACAGATGGTTCATCCATTGGAAATTATCATATAGGTCTTCCTCATGTAGAAATTTGACCCAACAGTTGATTCATCTATTGCAACAAAAATATAATTTGTTTGGGATAATTTAAAATAGAAGGAAGACCTGTTTGATTTGCTAGAACAAATGAGTTATTCTTTTTCATTTTGTTGTATCTCCGTGATTAGCATTGACCAATTATGGCTTTATAGGTGGATGTAGAAGCTACTGCTGAACAAGATTGATAATATGCTGCTCTTTTTATAGAAATACAGAGAACAGAAAGCGCAGAAACCGTACGTAAGCGATAATAAAGATCCACAATGACCAAAGCCGAATTTCATAGCACCAGATTAAGAACAACTTGTCCATATTGAGTAGATGTTTATAGCTTGAGTATGTCAAAGTAATAATCTTACCCCTCCTTAGGAATTCTTGTGATCAACACTTAAATTATTAGTGGATTTGTTGAGATCTGTACCCATAATAATTTTCTTACATTTTATTTATTTGTTGATTTATTTTAGCTAGTTTCTGAAGTCTTCGATTTATTTTATTTTGTCTATGAATTTTATTTTTTCTTTAGTTTTGAACTTATTAATTGAAATGGAATACTAGATTTAAATATTGTAATAGATAATATATCTGTTGCAACAGACGACACATCTATTGAAAAATATCAAACAAATTTAGACAAATGTTACAACTGGTAGGTAATATGTAGCAAATTATCAAATAGATCTTCCCACTATTGTAACAGATAAACATAGATAAAAACATCGATATAATGCAACAGATGACCAATCTATTGTAATAGATAAATTATATGTCAAAACAGGTGGATCTGATAAAACAAATGAACAATCTGTTGCATTATAAAAATTCAACTTTCATTAAACATAAAAAATTGCCAATACATGTAAAAAAGTTAAGTGACTTAAAATAAAAAAGGCAGAACCCTTCTACAGTGTTCAGTTTAAACACCTAAAATAAAATAGGCATCAAGTAGAAAATGTTCAGTTTAAACACCTAAAATAAAATAGGCATCAAGTAGACAGTGTTCATTTTAAACACATCAAATAAAATAGGCATTAAATGTGTCAGTTTGGCACTTTTTGCCCTGTTGGCTGCTCCCATGTAATTCACGCATCCAAGGCTCGTTAAACCCCCACTTTTGATGACTTGGCATCTGATTTGGCCCCCGACGGTCATTTTTCCCCATTGTTTTATATATTCATCTTCTTTCTAAAATTTAACCCTAAGTATCTAAATATTCTTATTCATCATCTTTTTTATCTATCCAAATTCTTTAAATTATTTGCATTTGGTCTTTCTTTTTAAATTTTTTTTCATTTTTTCCAACTGAACTTTACAATGTCGAGCTCATATTCCAGTGTTTTTGGTGATAAAGATTTTTGATATTGTAAGTGTGGTCATGAAACTCTATTGAAGACTTCTCGGACTCAACAAAATCTAGGTCGTAGGTTTTTTACTTGTAAGATTTCAAAGATAATGTTCTTTTTATTTAAGTTATTGATTAATTATAGAGTTGTAATTATTTTGTAATTGTATTCTTATTTTTATAGAAATTGGGTGGATGCTATTACTTTGATTGGTATGAAGAATGATACACTTCACAAGCAAATCGTGTAATCTGGGGTTTGTTGAAGAAAGTCAAAATCTGGGGTTTGTTGAAGAAAGTCAAGGCTTCTGAAGAGAAATAAAATCAAGCGAGAAGATACTACATTGTTGCCGTTATTGCTACTGATTTGTTGTTGTTGGGTACATGGATATTCAAGCCTAATTGCTGAAATTTTCATAGTGGTGTATTCGCTACTGGTTTGGTGTTGTCGATGTAGCACCCCACATTTTCGGGCTAGAATTCAAACCGTTGTTTCTAAGTACACAGACCCAAACCCAATGATTTTATGTCTATATATGTGTGATGATCAATAATATAGTGTAA
>NW_025855371.1:0-1474 GCF_002878395.1 Capsicum annuum
AGAAAAATCATTATTAGTCACACAACGGCCCATAAATGGAGAACACAAAAGCTAGAAAGAAAGAAATGACCAATGAAATTCTTTATTTGAGATGACTATCATTGTACTACCTAACTTTGAAATTACATTAATGCCCTAACACATATTTCTATATGGTAAAAAAAAAAGTATATTAATACCCTTGGTCGTCCCCTAACTCACATTTCTATATAGTAGACTTTTTTTTTTGATCTTTCATTCATCATTCATGATATCCAGCAGCAGCAACAACAACAACAACAACAACATACTAGTATAGTTCCACAAAGTAGGATCTTAGAGTATAGAGTGTACGCAGACCTTAAATCTACCTCGGATGTGAGATAGAGTTGTTTTCGATCTATTCTGATTCAAGGAAAAAACAGTCTGGAATGAAATTCATCCATTAAAATAGAAAATCTAAAGAGAACTGAAAACAAATTCGGGCAAAAAATTTTTACACACTTAAGGGTAGTTTGGTTGGAAAATAAGTTATGATGAAATTAGCTATGTTGGGATTAGTTATATTTGGATTAGTTGTCCTCGGATTAGTTATCCTGTTATTATTTTTTAGTGGTTGTTTGGTTTATGGTAATAAAAATAATATACGTTGCATTCTTCCTAAGAATAAATAGATAGTTTGCAAAATACCCTTCATCTTATTTAGCTTAATTATTTTCCTTCATATTAAACCATACAAAAGAAATTGAAAGTTATTAATTTTTTTTATTAACTTTAGTAGTATCTTGTTCCTACAAATACATGTTAAGAAATTTATGTTGATATTTCTTAAACATGTATGAAACTTTAATATTTCATGTTAAATTACTTATTTTGTCCTAAATTCTATAAAATGTTGATAATACCATTTTTTGTTAAAAAATCCATCATCAAAAAATGTGAAAAAGAAATACTCTCATTTTTCATTATTTAGTATCATTAATATTTGAACAATTAAATTCTATTTTGAAAATAAATTAATTTTTCAAATATTTTTAGCTATATATTAAAAATAATTTTTTATTTAATCATTAAGCATGTACTAAGTTAGAAAGAGAATGAAAAGATACTTTAATTACTTGTTCATGATAAATTTTTTGGAAAATAAAATTTTGAAGTAAAATTAATAAACATTTCTACAAAATAGAAAGACAATAAATCCTTGGATCAATTTTGAATTTGATTGTATAAATAGTTTTTATGGTGTCACTATCAATTTTCATGACTCGTCACTTTTGTAGCATTTAGTAAGTTCAAATAGTTCTTCAAATTTATTAGAGTGGATAAAAATTTGTAGAGCAATTAAAATTTAAATTACAGATAAAATTGACAAAAAAATTGATGTGAGGACTACCATAATGTCAATTTCTCTCTTGTATATAGCAATGATCGTGGCACTAAAAGAAAGTTAAAGATTTTTTTGTTTTGGAAATTGGTGGATGTTTCTAGAGATATT
>NW_025855372.1:0-3848 GCF_002878395.1 Capsicum annuum
AAAATTGGTATCGTTGGAAAGATAATTCGAATACCTTTCATTTGATATATAGTAGGCACTCTAATTCAATATATACAAAGATTAATAGTCGATTGAAGTTGACCTATGTTTCAACGCTCACTAAAATTCGAACGATAAGAAAACTTTCAACTTGTCCTTGAGCTTGGGGACCTCTATGATCTCAATTCATACTCAAATAGGTTTCCACACTACATAATTTATTAACACACTAAACTTGCATTGGATTTATGGCTTTTGGAACCTTTACGTGAAGTAAATGACGATTTTCGTTCTCGTCCGAAATGCGGGGTGTTACAAAAACATTTCCATTCACAGTAACCAGACATGTCTAGATCTAGTTCTACGGTTGGGCATTGCAAAAATCCTCTCGCCCTCATGGCTCTTCACTACCCTATCTATAGCTAAGCATTTAAAATTCCACATATATGAACACTGTCACCGCTTGAAAAATACTGAAGACAAAGAAAGCAACTAATTGTCCACTAAAAAGAAACAAATTGGAAGTTTCTTCTCAGAGAGGTCAAGAAAACTGACAATTTTCACTAACAAATGTGGAAATCTTGTTGCAATAACATAACCAATCCCATGCAGTCAGGAAAATTTTCAGAATCAACTGCCAAGCCAACAATAGTTGCTGAATACAGTTAAATTATTCAATTAGTCCAAATGCTAGTAGTTAATTTCTACGAAAGAATCTTCATTTAGAAAAGAGAAAAAAGATGTAAAGATTAGAAAATGTTGAAAACTTTCAAACAGCTTCAACCCAAAAATCAAAAAGATGAAGATATAGTACTAATCAGAACATGAAAGAAATATCTAGACGAACTTGTTTGAATAAGACTGGAATAATAGTTAACTAGATGAATAATGAATATATAAGAAAAGGAGGAAGCAAGAATGGAAAATACCCCAGGCCAGAAGATCCAGCAGATATGGATGGAAATGTTCTTGGACGCCATCAAAGTAACAACACATTATCTAGAGCAGATCATTCACCATTGCAGAACCTACCTCACAATGAAGATGTTTAATTTTGATACTTGATATAAGAATCTCGTATGGAGGATGGGCAGCTAATGCACGAGAGAGTTCCTTGATTTTTGCGATCTTCATATCACTTGGAAAGCATTGTCTGAAAAAGGCCATAACACGTAGATCACGCAGAAGACGTGCATCCTTCTGTACAAGAACCCTGGAAAACACTTCAGATGACTAAGAAACAAGGGGGATATGAATTGTTCGAGGAGCACAGACAACTCCGCCAGTTAAGGATAAGCTCTCAAAATTTGTTAAAGGAATATGAACTGACATGTGGTGTGTAGTCTGTTAGAATTTTTCTTCTCACTCCCGTCTCTCTCTCACTGTCATTTTAAGGGCTAAGATGAAGAGGTATTAATGTACGAGGAAAACATTGTTTTCAAGAGAATTATTTTCAGTTTACAAGAAAGATAGCTTCAATTGTCTGATGTAGAAACTAAGAGGAGAGAAAAGATAAACTCAAACTATCTGTTAAAAGAGTCCTGACGAGCAGAGTTGTAATATTCCAATTTATTATTATTTTTAATGAAGAGTTAATTGGTAATTATAAGCAATAATTGATATTAATTAAGGAATTAAAAGAGAGCAAGCCAAAGGTCTAATTTTTTTCTTCAGTTTCACGACTGAAACACTACAAATAGAACTCTAGGGATGTGTCTTTTTATTCCATTATTTTGGAGAAGGAAGCAAAGCAACATAGAAAGGTAGCTTGATAGAGATTAACTGTCAGGTATGAGATTTTCTCTATCTTTCGCCTAAATTAATTTTATATAGTGGTAACGTTCTTGTCGGGAAAAAGAAAAAGAGAGAAAAAAAAAAGAAAAGCTGACATGTATGATTGAGAGATATTGGACATAATTTGTAAATTGGAAATCTCATGGGTGGGTGGCTGCTACTGTAGTGAAAGAATTAACATTGGCTAATGCTAATTAGGCAGTAAAAAATTACATAGAAAGAAAGGAATCAAAGTATGTAACTTCGGGCAAGGAATCAAAGTATGTAACTTCGGGCACAAAGTATATTTTCTTTACACATGTTGTTTCAATTTTCTGTTGTTAACACTTTAAGCAAATCATTAGGGAATATTCATGATAAGGCAATCATTAGATATTGATGGGAGAAATCATTGGCTAGTATTTTGAGATTCTTTGTTTGGCAGCTTTCCCTTGTTAGATTATCCTTAATTCATGGGTTAAGATGTGAGATATTAAGATTTAAGTCTAAATTTAAAAGTTAGCGATGTGGAGACTTGACCCCGAATAATAGAATTGATATTGTTTTTTAATATTGTTGCGTGGATTAAAGCCATTGGAGGCTAGTTGATTGGTGTTCTATGCATAGTGAGGTTGGAGAACTTGTTGTTAGCGAGGTAAGTGAGACTTTAAGCTTTGGTGCTTGATTTTTAAAATATATTTTTATCTGTCCGGTTCATGTGTTGGGACGAGCGTGTGCTTGGCAGAATCAACGGTCTTTAAGGCCAGCCACATATACTTTATGTTAAGAATACTAATTCTCCTTTTATAAATTATTTCGTGATGTAATATACTTGTGTACTGTGAGATTGGGGCATTGTGTATGCTTCTTAATTCCTTTGGGGCATTGTGTATGCTTCCCTTAAGCATTGTGTATGCTTGTTGATTTTATATGGGACATTGTGTATGTTTCCATTGAGCATTGTGTATGCTCCCCCTGAGTATAGTGTATACTCCTGATATATTTGATGCATTGTATATGTTGCCCGAAACTTTTTGTGTTGGATAATTACTTTGATTTCAAATGGTGATAAGTGCTTTGTATGAAATTCTATTGAGATATATGGTTCTTGATAAAGGATTATTAAGCCTCATTGGTTATCTTATTATGATATAGTTTTGTGTATAATAACTTTATGTCCTTGGTGATGTTGTATTTTCTAATACTTGTCCCAGGAGTAGTTAAAGCAGCGAGCTGATGATCTTACTGAGTTATATTTGCATATAGCTCACTCCTTACTTACATGTCTACAGATACCGTTGCGGAGGGAGAGATTAGTGGCTGACGGTTCTTACGCGCGAATTCCATTGCTGAGGTGAACCTTCCCAATTGGTCGTGAAGACTGTCATTCAGCGTTAGATCTTTTAGATTACATTTATTTTCGTTGGGTTTGCATGCCCGAAAGTTGAACTCATGTAACTCTGTTTAGATGCTCCATGAACTTAGAGTGAGACTTGGGTTAGAGACTTGATATCTAAACTACTGCCATTTTCATAGAACTCTAAGTGGTATCTTGTTGGATAGTTACTCTGTGTTAATGATTATTTTATGCATGCAGGGTTGTATATGTGTGTTTGTAGACCATGTGAATGTATGAAAAATTGATTCTCCTGACAAGTGGTGTTAGCGGGATCCAGTCACATCTAAGGATTATTTTGGGACGTCACAAAGTTGGTATCAGATCCTAGGTTTTAGGTCCCGGGTCATGGAGCAGTGTTTAGTAGATTCTTGTTCATTGGTATATAGGCGCCCATACTTATGAACTTAAGGCTACGGAACATCTAGGAAGTTTTTCCCTTTTTATTCATTATTCGTGCATTGAGTTGGATTAAGTCTAACCTTTAAATATTGTTTCGCAGATGGTTAAGAGACGTGGTTCTTCCTCTGCTAGTCAGTTTAATGCACCTACTGGATGTGGTACTGGACATTGTTCTACCCGTGGTAGTGGTCAAGTTGGGTCTCATCTAACCAGGCCTCAAACTAAGGCTTAGACTAATCCTCAGCATGGAGTTAGGAGTGAGGGCCAGCCCCAAGTT
>NW_025855373.1:0-7343 GCF_002878395.1 Capsicum annuum
AAAGTCCTCCTCTTTAGTCTGTCCCTATAGTAAATGAATTCCAAGAATTTTTCTACATGATCTCTCAGGAAGTCCTCCTGATAGGGAGATAGATTTTGGCATTGATGTGTTGCCAGATACCCATCCAATTTCTATTCTGCCATATAAAATGGCTACTACAGAGATAAAAGAGTTAAAAGAATTGCTAGTAGATCTCCTAGATAAATGTTTTTTCAGACCTAGTGTTTCTCTCTGGGGTGCACCTGTACTCTTCCTGTGAAAGAAAGATTGTTCCCTGAGTATGTGCATAGAGAACCGTCAGCTGAATAAGGTCACTGTTAAAAATAAATATCCTCTTCCTAGGATTGATTACCTCTTTTACCAACTTCAGGGTGCTAAGTGTTTTTCTAAAATAGACCTTCGTTCGGGATATTATTAGTTGAAAGTTTGGGAGTCAAACATTCCCAAAACAGCTTTCCGAACCAGATATAGTCATTATGAATTCTTAGTCATGTCGTTCAGGTTTACTAACGCCCCTGCAGCCTTCATGGACCTAATGAATAGGGTGTTCCGACAGTTTCTAGACTTTTTTGTCATAGTTTTCATTGATGACATCTTGATTTATTCCAAAAGTGAGGAGGATCATACCAATCACCTCCGAATTATCCTCCAGACTCTCAAAGATCATAGGTTGTATGCAAAGTTCTCCAAGTGTGAATTCTGGTTAAATGCTATTTCTTTCTTGGGGCATATTTGTCTAGTGAGAGGATTAAGGTTGATCCCCAAAAGGTTGAGGCAGTGAGGAAATGGCCCAGACCCACGACTCCGACCGATATTCAAAACTTCTTGGGTTTGGCGGGTTATTATAGAAGGTTCATAGAGAGTTTTTCTTCCATAGCTGCACCACTTACTAATTTAACTCAAAAAAAGGTAAAGTTTTTGTGGTCTGACTCTTGTGAGAATAGTTTTGAGAAGTTGAAAGACAAGTTGACTACTGCTCCTGTTTTGACTCTTCTAAAAGGTACAGAGGGTTTTGTTGTGTATTGTGATGCATCTCGAGTGGTACTTGGTTATGTACTTATGTAGCATAGTAAGGTAGTAGTTTATGCATCTCGACAGTTGAAGGTGCACGAGCGAAATTACCCTACTCATGACTTGGAGTTAGAGGCTGTGGTTTTTGCACTAAAGATCTGGTGGTACTATTTGTACGGGCTACATATTGATATATTCACTGACCACAAGAGTTTACAGTATGTTTAATTGTAGAAAGAATTGAATCTCAGGCAAAGGCACTGGATGGAATTGCTAAAAGACTATGACATGAGTCTGCACTATCATCCGGGTAAGGCAAATGTGGTAGCCGACGCCCTCAGTAGATTTTCTATGGGAATCCTTTCTCATGTTGAGGAAGGGAAGAGAGAAATGGCGAAGGATGTTTACCAGCTTACAAATGTTGGAGTGCGACTCTTAGATTCTGCAGATAGAGGGGTAGTTGTGCATGAGATAGCAAAATCATCCCTTTGTGCTGAAGTTAAAGAAAAGCAGGCCGGAGATCCCATCTTGATATAGATAAAGATTGATATGGGTCAGCAGAAGGTGATGTCATTTGAGATTGATGGTGATAGAATTTTGAGATATCAAGGTAGATTGTGCGTGCCAAATGTAGATAGTCTAAGGAAGAGAATCCTTGACGAAGCTCACACGTCGAGGTATGTTGTTCACTCTGGCTCTACTAAGATGTATCATGATATAAAACCATTTATTGGTGGAATAATATGAAGCGTGATGTGGCTAACGATGTTGCCAAGTGTTTGAATTGTCAACAAGTTAAAGTGGAACATATGACGCCATGTGGTTCATCACAAGAGATAGCTTTGCCTTTGTGGAAGTGAGAGCAAGATACTCAAATCTTTTTGATCCGGTGGATAAAGAAATAGAAGGATCAATCCTTGCCTTATTATTTCTATGCCTTAGTATGCTTGAAATTACGCTTGTCTGTGTCTCGCGTCTACATTCGGGGATGAATGTTCCCAAGGGGGGGATATTGTAAAGCCCTAAAATTTTTCTTAACTAAATTTTTTCCCCTAAAATATCAAGCATTGGCTTCTAGAATAACTTATACTTATTTCCTTTGGAATTCCTTAGATTTCAACTTTTCATCTCGTAGATGATCAAATAAGCTTTTTGTCGACATAAGATTCGTCCGAAACGGACACTCGGTGAAGGAGTTATGGTTAATTTAAGTCCTAGTTGTAAAACAGCTTCATTTCGGTCCATGGCGCATCGTAGAGAGGGTGTAAATGACGATGGTCAATTTCTAGTGAAACTCCACGATAGTGACACATCGTGGAGTGGTCCAAATTCCCATTCTTCAATTTTCATTGAGCCACCGCGATTGTGGCGCGTCGCAGTGGACCATCAAATCGGGCTCCCAGTTATATTTTTATACCAATATCATTAAGGGTAATTGGGGTATTTTCCAACCCCATAACATCTTGAATACGGGATTTAATCCCTATTACACCAAAACACACCTACTCTTACCAAAATCCATCAAAGAACTCTCCCTAGGGTTTCAAACAAGAATCCCAAATAGCTCAGGATTCAACCGTGGATTTTCAAAATAAATTGGAGATTTAGAATCTCCAAGCCGTAGATGTCAAAAACATCCTTTAATTTCCTAAATAGAGGTACGCGGGGTTTTCCTAAAATCTCATGGGCATAGAAATCATGATTTTAAGAAAGGGGTTTTGAATTTATGAATATAATCATATTTTAGAAACATTAATGATATTGTTTTGGCCTTTCGGCTTTCCCCCAAATTGATTTAAATTGTATATATGTATGTATGCATTGAAAACCGTGAATTATGAATTCAGAGCATGAAATATATATAATCTCCCTCTCCCGTTACTTTATTATTTGATTTACAAGTTATGAATCATTACACTTCATGATTTACAAAATGATTCAAGATATTATTTGTCTTATGTGAAATTCATGATGATTAAGAATGGGAGAGAGGAATGCTTTTATGATTTTAAATGTTGAGACTGATAAACAAAGAAACTTTAGGAATGTTTTTGAGAAGTTGGCCACTACTTGTTGAAATTGTTGAATGATGGAAAGTCTTTGTATGATTTTTGACTTATGATTTGAGATATGACTCTTCTTACACTATATGCATGATCAAGTCGCCTGAACATAGTTTTAGAATGAAATAATCATTTATGGCTCAGAATAATGACTTCCAAGTCTTGGTATGACGATACCAATTCAGTCAATGCCATAACAGACACAGACTAATACAGAAATCAGACTTTATCAGAATTTCATGTTTTAGAACTTTAGAATGATGCATGCTCAGAAAAGGCTAAATTAGGGCATAAAGAGATGTTAGGTGGTTTCCTGAAGAGGGCATGAGTTCAGATAACTCATTGCCTAAAAACTGTGATTTGCCGATCCGGGTATATTATATTACGCTGGCCTAGTGTCGTGCGGCGTATCAAAATCAGATACTCCAACCCTTACGGCACACTTGGGTTGGGGGCTTCCCCGCTGAGTCAATGGCGGATTTCATATAACCCGTGGAATATCAGAATTGTAAGGGAGTGTCACCTAACTCAGAAGTAATACAAAGATCACAATTTGCATTGACAAAAAGGTTTTATGGTTTCAGAAATGCCCATGTGTTTTGAAAATTATATCTTTCATGATGTTTATGACTATCCCTCATCTATTTTAGTAATATAAAAGCTTTATTTTGGATTGCTCTGCGTACCAGTACATCAGTAACTACTAATGCTACAATTACAGAGTAAATTTCATTAGTGATCATTTAGTTTGGTGTTTATTATAGAAAAGTTACTTTTCTATTTTTTGTTATATCAAAGTCATTCACTTTTATAGTTTATTACAAAAAAACACGATGTTCTATTTTATAAACTCATACAACTTTAAATATTATCACACAAAAGTCACTTTTTGTCTCATGAAGCCATTCATTGTCAAAATTAACTCGAAAAAAAAAACCTAGTTAACACATTAAAACATGTTAAATGTAACAAATTAATTTGAGAGAGCCTTCCCAAAAGCTTTATGAAATTAATTTTGGCTTGTGAAAATTGATAGATATTCCATTTTTTATTCCTAGTGGGAGGGGAAATTGAGCCTCCTTGGCGATGAGCTTATTTTTTTAAATCTCATGTGTACTCTTAACATCTAGAACTTGCCACATTAGTCTCTCAAGGCTAATTTTGATTGTAATTGGTTGGTGAGATGATCCTAGGCTATCTTTGTGACATTGAAAGTCCACTTTAGCCTAAAAAGCCTACCCTTGTATAGATGTTATCCCAAGTCACCCATATTGATCCTTTGGACCTTTCTTTGACAAACACATTACAAGTCATGATCCTTTCAATTCTTATCCCTTTTTTGAACCCTATCCTCCTTGAACTTAAAAATTCAACTTGAGGATAAAATCCTAAGTTGGGGTTGGTGAAAAGTCATGATCCTTTCAATTCTTATCCCTATTTTGAACTCTATCCTCCTTGAACTTAAAAATGTAACTTGAGGCAAAAAGCCTAAGTTGGGGGTAGTGAAGATTTGAAGAGATAACTTTGGGCCACAAAGTTATAAGTGAATGCCTAAGAGCTTAAGCATTGAGAACAAATGAATAATAAAAATAAAGGATCCAACAAAGGAAAGAAAAACACAAAGTATACAAGAAAAAAAATGAAACGAAAATGGGTGAACCAAGGAAATAAAAGTAGGCACTTGTGTAAAGAGTGAAAACAAAAGAATTATCTCATGAACAAAAGTTGGATAGAATAGTGTGATATAGATGTTCAAGGGGGTATAATCATGTTGTTCCTAAAAGATGTCCTACCCTACTCAAACCTACGTTACAAGCTCAAAAAGCACTTCGAGATCTCCAATCAAGTGTATTCATTGTAGTGTTAATTGAAAATAGGGGCAAGGCTATGGTAAGATACTTGTTAAAATCGAGAGTCGTTGGAAGAGAGAAAGTTTTTCACTTAAATCTCTTGTTGCGAATTTGATATCTTGGTGTGTGAAATTTTCATTCTTGTGAGAAAGCATGTAAACGAATTGAGGTGGGTGATTTTGTCATCTCCTGAGAAATGAGGCAAAAGGAATATAATATAGTTGAGGTCAAAAGGTAAGTCATTTCTAGAGTATTAGTGATTATTGCATAGTTTCTCTTTGAAGTCTTTTACGTCCTTGAAAGTCACATTTTATGTGGAGGTATGTCGTGAAAATAGTTTTTCCCATGATTGAAGAGCTATTTGTGGTAGTAAAGTTTAAATCATTGTGATCATTCGGTTATATAATTTAGGCATACATGTGCATTGTTTCATGGTAAGAGGTAGTGTTGTTTGAGGACAAACAAAGTTTTAAGTTGCGGATGTTAATGAATGGTGAATTTACCACTCATTTGAAGGTATAAGTGAGACAAATTGGTGATTAAATACACTAATTTGTAACTTTTGCAGGCATACAGGTTAGGGGAATAAAGATGTGGATTTGAGCTGAAAAGGACCAAAAAGGAGAAAGAAGTGCAGCTTAAAGACCTTAAGTAGAAACAAGCCTCAATTGTCGCGGTCGGTGGATTGCGATCGCAATCAGTCAAGTAGGTCAAAGTGAAACGATCGCGGTTAAGCGAGAAATATACCTAGGGAAAATTTTGTAAATTCATACAGCCAAACCCAATTCCTTTTAAAGGCTAAAACTCTTTCTCTTTTAGGCATTCTACACTCTTTTAACATTTTGAATTTTAAGTTTAAACCCTAATTTGGGCAACATTTTGTATTTTGATTTAGAAACTTTGAATTTATCATAATTGAAGAATGGATGCTTTGAACAATCCTTATGGTATATTTTTCTCTCTTTTCTTCACGGGTTGCTAAACTTTTATTGTCTTGTGATTATGTTGAACTAAGGTGCAATTATGTGTGGGTTGTGATGTATTTGTGCATATGCTAGTTTGTTGATGATGGATTTTACTATTGCTTGGTTAAATTAGTTTGGATTTATGGGTGGAAGCCTCAAATATCCTAAATGGGTTTACGAGTGAAAATTCCAAACTCTTGAAAACGCAAATCATCCTTGAAAAAATGGTTTGGATAAACTTTTAGAACTCATATTATCCTCGAAAGGGGGATATGGATGATAAGGCTATAGTAGATAATTAATGGATATAGTTTGCTAAATTTGACTATCTTAAATATAAGGGTGACTAGGAAGCTGAATATATGTTAGGTATCTTCAACGAAATAAAGATGCTCAATTGAGGTAATAGGTGGTTGAAATTGACACACTTGTTAGGTACCCAAAAGGGTCAACGAGTGAAATTCTTAAGGTTTTGTTGATAAACTAGCCTCAAGGATCTTAGACCTGCCCAACCATATTATAGATAAATAGCATGTACACTAAATCTCCATGCATCTATGCATAACTTTCCCTTAGACAGATATAATTCCAAGATTCTTCTCATATCGAATTTAAATCATAATTGTTCTTCACTTTGTTGACTTGAATTGCTATTGACAAACAGTTCTCGGGGTGGCCCCTTGTCCTGGGCATATTTTTGGATGCAAATTATTAAGTTGTCTCCAAGCAAGCTAAGGAATGGGTGAGGATGGGCTGACAGGGTTAATGATATCATTTGTGTAGTCAAATAGGTGAAACGACATGAATGAGCCATATTTTAGCCAAATTAATACGTGTTATCACATAATTCTCGAGGTTAGAACAGGCGTATTTAAGGTTAAAAATAGACCGTTGGCCTTCAGGCAGGCTTAGGAGCAGGTGAGGGTGAGCCATCGAGGCCGTTTGCATAGTAAAATGAGCGAAACAGTGTGAACGGGCTATTTTTGGCCAAATTAGTAGGTGTTAGACCACGAATATTGTGATGGGCCGAGGTCCCAAGCATGTGTTGAGCCAAATATTGATCAAAGTCTCCCAGGAAGGCTGAGAAATGGGTAAGGGTGGGCCAACGAGGTTGACAGGGCCATTTGGGTAGTCAAATAGGTGAAACAACATGAAAAATCCATATTCAAGCCAAGTAGGTGAATGCTAGCTCACGATTCTCAGAGTGGGACAAGGGCTCGAGCGTGTTTTAGGCTTAAAATTAACTGGCGGCCTCCGGATGGCTGAGAAGTGAGTGAGAGTAGGCTGGCGGGGCTGTTTTAGGTGTCAAACAGGCAAAAGGCGCGAACAGACTATTTTCAAGCCAAATTGCACGGGGCGAGTCCTTAATTCTTGAGGTAGGCCCGAGGACCAAGCATATTTAGGGTTAATAATTGATCGATCATCCCCAACTAGGTTAGGTTGAAGGGTAGGTA
>NW_025855374.1:0-2679 GCF_002878395.1 Capsicum annuum
TTGAAAATCTCTCCCGTGAAGGGAGTGAAGAGGTTAGCAAGAAGGGAAAAGCTCAGTCCTCGATATATCATTCCTTACAGAATTCTTAGTCATTTCAAAAAAGTAGCTTACGAGTTTTAATTTCCTTCAGATTTAGCTTCAGTACATCTAGTGTTTCACATCTCCTTGCTTAGGAAGTACATAGGTTACCCAGCAGTTGTAGTCCCTATAGGGAGTATAGTTGTTCAGAACAGTCTCTCTTATGAAGAGATCCTATTAGAAATCCTCGATTATCAGGATTCGCAGACTGAGGAACAAAGAGGTTTCTCTAATCAAAGTTCGTTAGCGAAATCAGTCCGTCGAGGGAGCTACTTGGGAAGCATTAGCAGATATACAGACCAAGTATCCTCACCTCTTATCTGCAATCTCAAATTCAGCTCAAGGTAAAAGGTTTCCTTGATTCATTTAGTTCCATGCTCAGATTACCTTCACAACTCTGTATCGGTTCAGTTGTCTAGCATTCTCATATCATGCATACCTTCGGGAAACTACTCAGTCATGTGTCATGTTTTCAGAACTTAGTCATGTTATAGTCATTCATGTCAGTATGATAACTCAGTATGTCAGTACTTTCAGTTATGTAATCATGCTTCAGTTATGCATGTTCAGTAAATGATCTCAGGATCATCAGTATTTTCAACTTAAAGTAACAGTCTTCCTTAGATTGGCTTAGTTATATACTCAGTTACTGTTATAAACATATTATCCATTACCGTTGCATATAAATTCATACATTCATGAATCAGTTCAGCCATGTACTGTAATGCCCCGCTAAATCCTCTTCCAGTCTGAGCCTTAGAGCGTATTTGGTAAAGCAAAAATCTGAGTCAAAATATTTAAGAAATATTGTCCTAAGTATGAAATACTTTGAAAGTATGTGGGAATCTATTTGAGCATGAATTAAGATCATAGAGGCCTCCTAGCTCATGAACGAGTTGAAAACTTTCCTATCGTTCAAGTTTTAGTGACTGTCAAAATTTGGGTCAACTTCAATCAACCATAACTCGTTGTATATTAAGAACTGGGTGGTTTTCTATATATCAAATCAAATATCTTTGAATTATATTACCAACGATACCAATTTATCCTAAATCTGATATCGGAGAAAAGAGTTATGCCCATTTTACTCCAGCATGTTAAGCTAGAAAACGGTGACGACGTTTCTAATGGGCTATCACATTTCTGACGCCCTTTTTGACGATGTCATCATATTCTAACAAAATTTCCGATGATGTCGTTAGCCCTGGACAGAAAATCAAGAATTTGGACCCCTTTTGAGACAACCATTCGTGATGGCCTATCATGAACCTGACGGCCTATCACAGATGGCGTCAAGTAAATTTTTCTAGCAATTCAAGGGAGTTTTCGTAAGGGTATTTTTATCATTCTCCCACCCTTTTTGAGCCTCTATAAATATTAGGAACCCTCATTCAAACCCTAATTCAATCATTTTCTTTTTCAAGTCTCTCAAGAGAGTATAACTAGGGTTTCAATTAAGAACCCTCATCTTCCAAAAATCATCCATAAATCTTCAAGGTTTCTTCAAGAATCATGTTCCTCATAGTGTGGGCTTCAATAATTTATTTATTTCAAGTGTGGATAAAGTTTCAAGCACTAAAGTTCATCCAATTTCAAGGTTAAGGTATGTAGGTGTTGATTCTTGGGTCCCTTTCAGCCAAGAAGCTCAAGAATCCTTTTTAAAACTAAAAGATTTTTGTGTTTATGAGTTGTTAATGATTCGTATGAGCTGAAATGGATGTTTAATGTGTTGTTGAGTTTTGATTTATGTTTGCCTACAAAATTTATGAGTTTTGACCCTAGTCTGTGGAATTCATGTGATGTTTGTGATAGACCCTCTTGAAGTTGTTTTTCCATGTGATGTGTTCATGACTTTTGGGTGTATGATTGAATAAGTGAAGAACGTTCCCCATAGGTTTGATAAAGAGCTTATGTGAAGCATAAGGGCTGCTATAGTATGTTGAATAGGAAACTCCAAATTATGAGCTAGTCCATGCATGCCTAGTGTTTGACAAAATGCCTTAGTTAGTGAAATGTGCCAACATAGCATGAAATCCCCAAGTAGGTGTAAAATCGGTCGTGTCTAGTGGTTGTTGAAATACCCTAGGGAATAAAGGAATAAGTTGAGATATGATGGTTGTAAATTCCCCGATTTTGTGCTCTTTGATGTATGCTAAGCTTTTAATACATGTCAAGTGGTTAGCAAGTAAATAGTGATGTGTTAGTATGAAGTTTCCCCCAAATCAAGTGATATCCAAATACATGACAAGACCGATATAGGTATAAATTACTTGATGTAAGATCTCGTTGAATGGGATATAATCTAATAACATGTCTTTCCTAGGCTAGTATACGATGATGAATACAGGTCTATGTTTCCTAAATGCTTAATGCGATGTCCTAAGGATCTTGAGAGGGAAAGTATGTTGTGATGCCCAACTACTTAAAGTGATTCTTTAACAATTATGATAATGCATGAATGATTATAATGATGAATGAATGCTTGTAATGATGAATGAATGATGGTAGTGATAAATGGATGACCGCGATGATGCATGAATGATTTATGATGAAGAATGATTATGTCTTACTTTTATGTTATCGAGTCTTGGGGTTATTTAT
>NW_025855375.1:0-7011 GCF_002878395.1 Capsicum annuum
AGATGATCTCCAAATTCCCTAGCATGCCTCGGTCAATTTTTGGCCCATAGCACGCCTGGACCCCAGGCCCACCCCCAAAACCATGGGCTATAGCATATCGATTTAGCCCAAAAATACACCGTTCGCGTTGTTTCGCTTGTTTGACCACCCAAATGGTAATTTAAACGGACCACACTGGGATGATTCCCAACCTTCCTGATAGGCCCTGGTTGATTTTTGACGAACACACGCCTGGACCCCAGGCCCATCCCAAAAACTGTGGGCTATAGCACTCTAATTTTGCTAAAAAAATCCTCGTTCGCACCGTTTTGCTCGTTTGTCCACCCAAATTAGCACGAAAGGTTAAATACAACACACTGGGATAATCCCCAACCTCCTTGGTATACCCTGGTTGATTTTTGTCCCAAAACATGCTCAGACCTCGGGCCCTCCCCCAAAATCATGGGCTATAGCATACCGATTTGGCCCGAAAATGCCCTATTCGGATTGTTTTGCCTGTTTGTCCACCCAAATGGACACAAAAATTTAAACACACCATATTGGGATGATCTCCAACCTTCCTGAAATGTCCCGGTCAATTTTTAACCCTATGAAAGCTCGGAGCATGGGCCCAACCCAAAAACCGTGGGCTATAGCACACCGATTTAGCCCAAAAATACCCCGTTTGCACTGTTTTGCCCGTTTGTCCATACAAATAGTCACGAAAATTTAAATGGACTGCACTGGGATGATCCCCAACCTCCTTGGCATGCCTCGGTAGATTTTCAGCCCATAGTATGCTCGGACCCCAGGCCCACCCCCCTAAACGCCTATTTGTCCACCCAAATGGAAACAAAAAATTAAAGGGACTACACTAGGATGATCCCCAACTTCCATAGCATGTCCCGGTTGATGTTCGGCCCACAACACGCCCGGACCCCTGTCCTACCTCCGAAATCGTGGGCTATACCACACCAATTTGGCCCAAAAATGCCCCATTCGCACTGTTTCGCCCGTTTGTCCACCTAAATAGCCACGAAAAATTAAATGAACCACACTGGGATGATCATGGCATGTCGCAGTCTATTATCGTCCCACAGTAGGCATGAAACCAGGCCCACCCTCAAAACCGTGGTCTATAGCACACCGATTAGGCCCAAAATTGCCCTTTTCACACCGTTTTGCTCGTTTGTCCATATAAATAGCCATAAAAATTTAAAAGGACTATACTGGGATAATCCCTAACCTCCTTGGCACACCCTGGTTGATTTACAGCCCACAGCACACCCAGAAACCGAGCCCATCCCCAAAACTGTGGGCTATAGCACACCGATTTGGCTCGAAAATGCCCCGTTCGTGCCGTTTCGCCTGTTCATCCACCCAAAAGGAAACAAACAATTAAATGGGATATATTGGGATGATCCCCAACCACCCATACATGCCATGGTCAATTTTTATCCCATATCATGCCTGAACCCCTGGGGCTACCCCCAAAACCGTGGGCTATAGCACATTAATTTGGCCCAAAAATGCCCCGTTCACACCATTTCGTCCGTTTGACCAACCAAATAGTCACGAAAAATTAAACGTACCATACTGGGATGACCCCCAACCTTCCTGGCACACCTTAATCAATTTTTATCCCACAGAATGCCTGAACCCCGGGCCCACCCCCAAAATCGTGGGCTATAGCGCATCGATTTAGCCCGAAAATACCTTGTTCGTGTCGTTTCACCTGTTAGTCCACCCAATTGGCCACGAAAAATTAAAAGGGCCAAACTGGGACGATCCCCAACTTCCGAAGCACGCCATTATGGATTTTCAGCCTACAGCGCGCCCGAACCCCGAGCCTACCCTAAAATCGTATGTTATAGCACGCTAATTTAGCCTGAAAATGCACCGTTCACGCTGTTTCACCCGTTTGTCTTCCCTAATGGATACAAAAATTTAATCAAACCACACTAAGATGATCCCCAACCTCCCTATTATAGCTCAATTGATTTTTGACACACAACACATGCGGACCCAGGTCCACCCCTAAAACCATGGGCTATAGCACACCGATTTGACCCAAAAATACTTCGTTCACGCCGTTTCGCTCGTTTGTCCACCCAAATAGCCACTAAAATTTAAACGAACCACATTGGGATGATCCCCAACCTCCCGGGCATGCCCTGGTCTATTTTTGGCCGACAACACGTCCGAAACCCGGGCCAACCCCAAAAATCGTGAGCTATAGGACATCGATTTGGCCCAAAAATATCTTGTTCGTGCAGTTTCGCTCGTTTGTCCACCCGAATGGCCACGAAATTAAAAGGCCATACTAAAATGATTCCCAACCTCCCTGGTATTTCTCGGTCAATTTTTGGCCCGCAACACGCTCGAACCTCAGGCTCACACCTAAAATAATGGGCTATAGCACACCGATTTCGCCCGAAAATGCCCCATTCGTGCTGTTTTGCTCGTTTTTCCATTCAAATGGCCACGAAAATTTAAACAAACCACACTGGGATGATCCCCAACCTCCTGGTATGCCTTAATCAATTTTCAGTCCACAAAAAACCCGGACCTCAAGCCCACCCCAAAATTCGTGGGCTATAGCACACCGATTTGTCCCAAAAATGCCCCGTTCGTGCCATTTCGATCGTTTGTTCAAATAAATGGCCACAAAACTATAAATGGACCATACTGGGATGATCCCCAACTTTATTGGCATGCCCTAGAAGATTTTTGGCCCACAGCACGCCTAAACTTCAGGCCCACCCACGAAACGTGAGCTATAGCACACCGATTTGGCCCGAAAATGCCCTATTCGCGTCGTTTTGACCGATTGTCAACCAAAATAGTCACAAAAAATTAAATGGACTACACTGGGACAATCCATAACTTCCCTAGCATGCACCGTTCGATGTTCGACCCTCAACACGCCCGAACCCCTGGCCCACCTCCAAAGCTATGGGTTATATAGCACATTGGTTTGGCCTAAAAATGCTGCGTTTGCACTGTTTCCCCTGTTTGTCGACCCAAATGGCCAGAAAAATTAAATGGAACACACTGGGATGATCCTCAACCTAACTAGAATGCCTGGATCATTTTTTTCCCACAGCACGCTCGAACCCCGATCCCACCCCCAAAACCATGGGCTATAGCACACTAATTTGGCCCGAAAATGCCCCGTTCGCGCCGTTTTGCCCATTCGTCCAACCAAATAGTCACGAAAAATTAAATGGACTGCACTGAGATAATCCTCAACCTCCCTGGCATGCCTTGGTCGATTTTTATCCCACAGCACGCCCGGACCCTAGGCCCACCCCAGAAATCGTGGGCTATAGAACACTGATTTAGCCCAAAAATGCTTTGTTTATGCCTTTTTGCCCGTTTTTCCATCTAAATGGCCACAAAAAATTTTACGAACCACACTGGGTTGATCCCCAACCTCCCAAGCATGCCAGGATCAATTTTTGGCCCACAGCGCGCCCGGACCCCAGACCCACCCCTAAAACCAAAGGCTATAGCACACTGATTTGGCCTGAAAATGCACCGTTCACGATGTTTCGCCCGTTTGTCCTTCAAAATGGCCACAAAAATTTGAAAGAACCACACTGGGATGATCCATAACCTCCCTAGCAGGCCCCAGTCAATTTTTGACCCGCAACACGCTAGAACCCCGAGCCCACTCTCGAAACCATGGGCTATAGCACACCGATTTTGATATAAATCAGTCCACCAAGATGTGAAAATAGTCCACAGATTGTGAGAAGAATAAGAAACACAAAGGGATACAAGATGACAAACACAGAAACACACGGTTTTGCAAAATAATGAAAGGATAGATACGGAGATCAAGATTATTGCAAGATTAAGAACCAAGTATATTTCAACATTAACCCCTAATGAATGTAATAATCAAAACGACACTCTTACGGTGACCGCCAAGGTAATCAACTCACCTCAAGATCCACCGTTTCTAAGTAAAGAACAATATTGGCTTTTCCAAGCCCTATACTAAGGATGACTTTTCCTAGTCCTAACTAAGACTATACTACTATACTAAGGTGGTTACTCTCAAGAGAGAGGATTTCAAGTTTTTCACTCTTTCATCATTCATAAACTAACTTACAAATGAACTAATAGAACCTATTTATAGTCTAACTTATTACATAACAAAATAACAACAATACCCTTAATGAAAGGGGTGGACATGAAGTGTCTTCTAACAAAGTGTGATCCCCAAAACACCCTTAATAAAGGGTTCTTCTTCAATGCTCCACAACCGTGGGTTCATTCTTCAATACTTGTAGTCTCAGTTTAGCATCAAAGGTAAGCTCCCAAACAATCTTCCACACACTAGTTTGCCTTATGTCATGCTCAAAATGGGTCCTCCATGCATGTTCTTCTATTCTCGAGGTGACCAAGTCTTGAGTCTTTATGCATTGGTATCTGATGACGTCTTCAAAAGCATAGATGGCCATTTGGATCTTATCATCCTCCCCTTCTTGAAAAGGATTTGATCTCGAATCCATACCTTGCAAATCTAAAGAAAGGAAAAACAAGCACAACTTCCTCATGGCATAAGGGTTAGGGTTAGTATAACGAATAACATCATCACGCCAAGGTGGTACATACTTGAGATATAACCATGAATCCTTTGTATTTGTCATGAAAAGTTTAGTAAGAATATTACAAAGGAAATGACTATGACAAGTATCAAGAGATAGAGAAAATACAAAGGTCAGAATGGTATCACTAATTCCAAAACGTAAGGCTACCCTTGTCTTAGGAACCATAAAGAACAATTATTTCATTACCTCTTCAAGTGGCCTCATCAAATGTGGTGCCACTATTGGTATCAAACTCCACCAATCCCACATAAATTTGTCACTCAAATAAGTGAACCAACCAATAAGACCTATAACTATACTTAATGCTAACCCAAAACTACCATAGATGTCATCATAGGCAAAGAGGTAGTATAGGAAAGAAGCAAGTGTAAAGACATGCACTAGTGAAGACAAAGAATTTAAACACATACACTCTCTTTTCTTTAAGCAAATAGACAACTTGGTATCCACAAGTTGGGATTCATGAAATTTAAGCAAAAGTGTGACAAGAAAGGATGCACATTTAGGAACATTACCACAAGGAATCAATGACACCTTTTCCCTCGAGTTGTCAAGAAGGACTATACATTCTTTACCTTTAAGAGTACTCTCATCTTGCAAAAAGAGATTTCCATCTTTAAGAGAAATGTTGTCACACCATAGTGGGTTAGCATATAGGCTATAGCCTTCAAGATAAACTATACCATTATTCTCACCACTAAGTTCATTGAGAGTGATTATACCATCTTAAAACAAGACATTATACCTAAAGAGAGCATGATCTATCCCGAGGGCAGATTTGGAACAAGTAAGTTCACTCTCTAAAAGTTCATTATCAAGTTTTAAAGATGTTTCAAGCACATAATTATCTATATGAGCTAAGAAAATATTAGAATCAAAGGGCAACCTCATGGGTTCACTCCTATTCCTTTGATCAACATTTTCAACATCATCACACACTTGAGATTCATTAATTACATCACACACATCCTCTAGTGGTGGGCAATTTTTACACAAAAGTTGATCAACATAAATTTCACAAGACGATGTACTTTCATTCAACATAATGGTTTCAACCCTAGGTGGACATAAATCGATCTTACCAAAAGCGTAGATTCGGTCATCAATAGGATCAACTAGTGTATCCACACTCACAACAAGTAAATCATAATCAAGTGGAAAAGAAATAATAGACTCACATATAGGAAAGCTAAAAATCATACTCAATGGGATACTAGCGACACAATTATCATTTCTTTGTACAAAAGTGTAAGATTTATCTATTGTACCTTGATGTGCATGAGTATGTTCATCTTTACCTCGGTGTGAAAGTCCATCACAAGCTTGGGCAGCAAATTCCTTCGGGAAGATCTCATAAAAAGTTATTTGGACAATTGGATTTTGAGGGAAGAGTTTAGGTAAAAATTGGCGTATAATTTCAATGTGCCATTGCATATATTCAAGATTGTCATGGATGCAATTACACGTGACCTTAAAATTATGGTAAGCCATGGTACCTAAACAAAAAAATAAGACAACAACAAACAAAACAAAACAAACAAGATTAGTAGTAAAATCTCCTTACCAACACTCGATACACTCACCTTTGTGATTCTCACAATTGGAGCGGCGAATATTGAAAGTTGCTTATACTCCGACAGTCAATAAGATGTCAATCCTACTTGGCGGCCGAAATGAATTCTTGTTTTGATTGACTCAAGACACAAAACAAAATTCACTTACGAACTTGAAACAAAGAAGTTACTACGAGTTACAAACGAGAAAAGCACACAAATAACGAAGACACGAAACAAACGTATTCAAAAACTAATTAACAACCTAGTAGGTGATTACTAGTTTGTCTATTAGTACTAGGATCAAGAAAATTGAAACTAAAGAAACAAGAAATGAAACTTACAAATCTGAAATTTTGAGCCTAAGGGTCATTTTTTAGGGTGATGATGTGGCAACCTCCTATTGGACGTTAAAATTGTTGAAAGTTTGAGAAATTTTCTTGTCTTCAAATTGTATTTATCAAATTCCATGTGGGGAATGGTGGAATTTTGGCTATGGGGGGGTAACAAAAAGACTTTGGATCCCATTTTTCAAATTCAAAAAGTGTTTTGACTTTTTTTCACCTTTTTGGCTAAACACTTTTTTGAAAGACTTTTGGCTCTTTCCCTTTTTGTAAGTCTTGGTAGGTGGACTTTCTCCCTTTTGGCACGACAAATTTAGAAATACTTTTGTCCCCTTTCCCCTTTGGATGTCTTAGAGTTGTGTCTTTCAAGACTAACAACAAGATACACTCTCTTTCTTCAATTTCTAAGATCAAACAACCATTTTCTCTTCAACAAAATATGAAGATAGTGAAGAACACGAGGAATACAACTTTTGAATCTTGGATTCTATGGTTTAAGTTGGATACCACACA
>NW_025855375.1:10011-44062 GCF_002878395.1 Capsicum annuum
AAGTATGGTCCGTTTTATTTTTCATGGCCATTTGGGTGGACAAACCGAAGAAAAAGCATGAACGATGCATTTTCAGGCTAAATCGGTGTGCTATAGACTTTTTGGGGGGGGCTCGAGGTTCGGGCATGCTGTATGCTAAAAATTGATCAAGGCATGCTAAGGAGTTTGGGGATAATCCTAGTATGGTCCGTTTCATTTTTCTTGGTTATTTGGGTGGATAAACGGGTAAAACAGCACGAACAGAGCATTTTCAGGACATATCATTGTGCTATAGCCCATGGTTTTTGGGGTGGGCCCAGGGTCTGGGCATACGGTGAGCCAAATATTGACTGAGGCATGCCAGGGAGGTTGTGCATCATCCTAGTATGGTCTGTTTAATTTTTTATGGCCATTTGGGTGGACATACGGGCGAAAGGGCACGAACCGGGCATTTTCGGGCTAAATCAGTGTGCTATAGCCCATGGTTTTTGGGGTGGACCCAGGGTCTGGGCGTGCGGTGAGCCAAATATTGATCGAGGCATGCCATGGAGGTTAGGGATCCTCCCAGTATGGTCCTTTTAAATTTTTGTGGCCATTTGGTTGGACAAACGGGCAAAATGGGCAAAAATGGGGCATTTTCGAGCTAAATTGGAGTGCTATAGCCCACTGTTTTGGGGTGGGCCTAGGGTTCGGGTGAACTGTGGGTTGAAAATCGATAGGGTCATTCCTGGGAGGTTAAACATCATCCCAGTATGGTCCGTTTGATTTTTTGTGGCCATTTGGATAGATAAACGGACGAAACGGCACAAACGGGGCATTTTTAGACCAAATCGGTGTGCTATATCCTGCAGTTTGTGGTGTAGGCCTAGGGTCCGAGCATGCTAAGGGCCAAAAATTGACCGGCGTTTTGCCAGGATTGTTGGGGATCATCCCAGTGTGGTCCGTTTTATTTTTTATGGCCATTTGGGTGGACAAACAGGTGAAACGATGCAAATGTGGTATTTTGGGCTTAATTGGTGTGCTATAGCCCACATTTTTGGGGGTGAGCCCATGATCTGGGCGTGGTGTGGGCCAAAAATCGATCAGGGTATGCCAGGTAGGTTGGGGATCGTCCCAGTATGGTCCGTTAAATTTTTCATGACCATTTGGCTGGGCAAACAGGCGAAAGGCTGCGAAGGGGGAATTTATGGGCAAAATCAGTGAGCTATTGCCCATAGTTTTTAGGGTGGTCCTGGGGTCCGGGTGTCCTGGTATGGTCCGTTTAATTTTTCATGGTTATTTGTATGGAAAAATGGGCAAAATAGTGTGAATTGGGTGTTTTTTGGCCAAATCGGTGTGCTATAGCCCATGGTTTTGGGGGTGGGCCCGGGGTCCGAGCATGTCGTGGGCCAAAAAATGATCGAGGCATGGCAGGGAGGTTGGGGATCATACTAGTGTGGTCCTTTTAATTTTTTGTGGATGTTTAGGTGGACAAATGGGAAAAACGGCATAAACGGTGCATTTTCAGGCCAAATCGATGTGCTATAGCCCACGGTTTCAGGGGTCGGCTAGGGGTCCGAGTATGCTGTGGCCAAAAATAGACTGGGGTATGCCAGGGAGGTTGGTGATCATCCCAGTGTGGTACGTTTAATTTTCTGTGGTCATTTGGACAGACAAACAAGCAAAACGGCTCGAACGTGGCTTTTTTGGGGTAAATCGGTGTGCTATAGCCCACGGTTTCAGGGGTGGTCTAGGGTTCCGAGCATGCTGTGGGCCAAAAATAGACTGAGTCATGCCAGGGAAGTTGGGGATCATCCCAGTGTAGGCTGTTTAATTTTTTTTGGCTATTTGGGTGGATAAACGGGCGAAACGACGTGAACGGGGCATTGTCAGGCCAAATCGGTGAGCTATAACCCACGATTTTGGGGGTGGCCCCAAGGTTCGGGCATGTTGTGGATCAAAAATTGACTGGAGCATGCCAGGGAGGTTGGAGATAATTCTAGTTTTGGATGGACAAACGCGCGGAACGGTGCGAACGGGGAGTTTTCGGAGATAATTGATGTGTTGTAAATTGGCTCGGGCATGCTAGGGAGGTTAGGGATCATTCTAGTGTAGTCCGTTTAATTTTTTGTTGCCATTTGGGTGGACAAACGGGCAAAACAGAGAGAACGGGGCATTTTCAAGCTAACTCAGTGTGGTATAGCCCATGTTTTCGTAGGTGGGCTCGGGGTCAGGTCGTCCTGTGGGAAAAAATTAAATTGAGACATTCCATGGAGGTTGGGGATCATCCCAGTGTGGTCAATTTAATTTTTTATGGCTATTTGGGTGAACAAAGGGGTGAAACGGCAAAAACGAGTTATTTTCGGGCCAATTCGGTGAGCTATAACCCACAGTTTTAGGGGTTGGCCCAAGGACCGAGCGTGTCATAGATGTTGGGGATTATTTCAGTATGGTCTATTTAATTTTTTGTGGCCATTTCGGCAGACAAACGAGTGAAATAGCACGAACGGGATATTTTTAGGCTAAAATGGTGTGCCATAACCCACGGTTTTAGGGGTGGGCCTATGGTTCGGGCATGCTGTGAGGTAAAAATTGATTGAAACATGCCAGGGAGCCTGGGGATCATCCAATTATAATCTGTTTAATTATTTGTGGCCATTTGGGTGGATAAACGGGTGAAACAACATAAATGGGGCATTTTCGAATCAAATTGGTGTGTATAGCCCACAATTTTAGGGGTGGGCCCAGGATCCAGGCGTGCTATGGGCCAAAAATATTCTTGGGGTATGCCATGGATGTTGGGGTTCATCCCAGTGTAGACCGTTTAACTTTTTCGTGGCCATTTGGATGGACAAACGAGCGCAACGGCACGAACGGGGCATTTTTAGGTCAAATCGGTGTGCTATAGTCCACAGTTTAGGGGGTGAGCCCGGGATCCGGGCATGGTGTGGGAAAAAAATTGACTGGGTCATGCCATGGAGGTTGGGGATCATCCTACTGTGGTCCGTTTAACTTTTCATGGCCATTTGGGTGGTCAACAGGCGAAACGGCGTGAACGGGGCATTTTCAAGACAAATTGGTGTTCTATAGCCCATGGTTTTGGGGATGGGCTCAGGGTTCGGGCATGCTGTTGGCCAAAAATTGACTAGGTCATGCCAGGGACATTCGGATCATCCAAGTATTGTCCGTTTATTTTCTTTTATAACCCACGATTTTGGGTGTAGGCCTGGGATCCGGGCATGCTGTTGGCCAAAAATCGATCGGGGCATTCCAGGGAGGTTGGGGATCATCCCAGTGTGTTCTGTTTAAATATTTATGGCGATTTTGGTTGACAAACTGGTGAAATAGCATGAACGGTGCATTTTTAGGTTAAATCGATGTGCTATAGCCCACGGTTTTAGGGGTGGGCCAAGGGTCCGGGCATGAAGCGTGCCAAAAATTGATCGGGACATGCCAGGGAGGTTGGGATTATCCCAATATGGTTCGTTTAATTTTGTTTTAGTTGGTAGGAAAAACAGGCGTAACGATCGCAAACGGGGCATTTTTGGGCAAAATTAGTGTGTTATAGCCTGCGATTTTGGGGGTGGTTCTGGGGTTCGAGCATTTTACTATCCAAAAATTTATTAGGGTATGCCATGGAGGTTGGGTATCGTCCCAGTATGGTCCGGTTAATTTTTCGTGGCCATTTGGGTGGACACACGGGTGAAACAGCACGAACGGTGCATTTTCTGGCCAAATGGGTTTGCTATAGCCCATGATTTTGGGGGTGGGCCCAGGGTCTGGGCGTGCTATATGCCAAAAACCAATCGCGGTGTGCCTTGGAGGATGGGGATTATCCAATTATGTTCCATTTAATATTTCGTGTCTATTTGGGTGTACAAACAGGCGAAATGACACGAACGATGCATTTTTTAGTTCAATCGGTGTGTTTTGTCCCACGGTTTCGGGGGTGGACCCGGGATCCGAGTGTGCTGTGGACCTAAAATAACTGGGATATTTCAAGGAGGTTGGGGATAGTCCCAGTATGGTTCGTTTTACTTTTTGAGGCCATTTGGGTGGACAAACGGGCAAAATGGCACGAACGTGGTATTTTTGGGCCATATCGTTGTGCTATAGGCCACGATTTTAGGGGTGGGCCTAGGTTTCGAGCCTTATTTATGTTGAAAATTGATCGGGGAATGCCAGAGTGGTTGGGGATCATCCCATTATGGTCCGTTTAAATTTTTGTGTCAATTTGGGTGGACAAACAAGCGAAACGACACGAACGGGGCATTGTCGGGCCAAATCGGTGTGTTATAGCCTGGGGTTTTAGGGGTGGGCCTACGTATAGGTATGCTGTGGACCTAAAATTAATCGGCACGTGTCAGGGAGGTTGAGGATTATCTCAGTATGGTTTGATTAATTTTTCGTGGCCATTTGGGTGGACAAACGGGCGAAAAAGCACAAATGGGGGATTTTGGGGCTAAATCGATGTGCTATAGCCCACAGTTTTGGGGGTGGGACCGGGGTCCGAGTGTTCTGTGGTTTGAAAATTGCTCGTCACATGCCAGGGAGGTTGGGGATTGTGCCAATATGGTCCGTTTAATATTTTGTGGCCATTTGCATAGGCAAACGGGTGAAACGGCGCGAATGGGGAATTTTTGGGCCAAATTGATATGCTATAGCCCATGATTTTTGGAGGTGGGCCTGGGTTCCGGGCTTGTTGCGGCTCTTAAATTGACTGGGGCATGCTAGGGAGGTTAGGGATCGTCTTAGTGTGGTCCATTTAATTTTTCGTGGCCTTTTGGTTGGACAAATGGGCGAAATGACAAGAACGGGGCATTTTCGAGTCAAATCGGTTTTCAAAAGCCCATGGTTTTGGATTTGGGCATGGGTCTGAGGTGTGCTGTGGGTCAAAAATTGATCGAGACATGCCAGGGAGGTTGGGGGTCATCTTTGTATGGTCCATTTAATTTTTTATGGCCATTTGGATGGACAAACGGGCAAAACGGTGCGAACAGGGCATTTTTGGGCCAAATTGATGTGCTATAGCCCACGGTTTTGGGAGTGGGCCTAGGGTCCGGGCGTGCTGTGGGGCAAAAATCGACCGAGGTATGTCGAGGAAGTTTGGGATCATCCCAGCGTGGTCCGTTCAATTTTTCATGTCTATTTGGGTGTATAAATGGGCGACACGGCACGAACGGGGCATTTTTGGGAAAAAATCGGTCTGCTAAAGCCGATGGTTTCGAGGGTAGGCCCGGGGTCTAGGCGTGCTGTAGGTCATAAAATGATCGGGGCATGCTAGGGGGGTTAGGTATCATCTCAATGTGGTCCGTTTAATATTTCGTGGCCATGTGGATGGACAAACGAGCAAAACAGCGCGAACGGGGCATTTTCGAGCAAAATTGGTGTGTTATAGCCCACGGTTTCAAGGGTGGGCCCATATTATGGGTTTACTGTGGGAGAAAACTGACCGGGGCATGCCAGGGAGGTTGTGGATCATCCCAGTATGGTCAGTTTAATTTTTTGTTGCCATTTGGGTGGACAAACGAGTGAAATAGCGCGAACGGGGCATTTTTTAGCTAAATTAGTGTGCTATAGCCCATGGTTTCAGGGGTGGGCCCAGGGTCCAGGCATGTTGTTAGCTAAAAATAGACTGGGGCATGCCAGGGAGGTTTGTAATTATCCCAGTGTGGTCCATTAAACTTTTTGTGAACATTTGGGGGGACAAACGGGCAAAATACGCTCAAACGGGGCTTTTTCGAACCAAATTGGTGTCCTATAACCCACAGTTTGGGGGGTGGCCCGGGGTCCAAGCGTGATGTGGGCTGGTAATTGATTGGGGCATGTCAGGGAGGTTGAGGATCATCCCAGTTTGGTCCATTTAATTTTTCATGGCCCTTTAAGTGGACAAATGAGCAAAATAGCGTGAACAGGTAATTTTTGTGCCAAATCGGTGTGCTATAGCCTACGATTTCAGGGGTGGGCCTGAGGTATGGGTGTGTTGTGGGATGAATATTGATTTCCGCTTGCCAGGGAGGTTGGAGATCATCCTAATATGGTCTGTTTAATTTATCGTTGCCATTTGGGAGGACAAACGGGCGAAAAGGCACGAATGTTGCATTTTCGTGCCAAATCGGTGTGCTATAGCCCATGGTTTTTGGGGTGGGCCCAGGGTTTGGGCGTGTTGTGGGCTAAAAATTGATCGAGGCATTCTAGGGAGGTTGGGGATCATCCTATTATGGTTCATTTAATTTTTTGTATCCATTTGGGTGGACAAATGGGCAAAACGGCGTGAACGAGGCATTTTTAGGCCAAATCGATGTGCTGTAGCCCACAGTTTCTGGGGTGGAACTAGGGTCCAAGCGTGCTGTGGGATGAATATCAAATTTAGCATCCAGGGAGATTGGAGATCATCCTAGTGTGGTCCATTTAATTTTTCTTGGCCATTTGGGTGGACAAACGGGCGAAACAGCATGACCTGGGCATTTTCGAGCCAAATCGGTGTGCTATTGCCCACGATTTTAGGTTTGACCTCTGGGTCAAAACATGCTGTGGGCCAAAAATCAATCAGACATGTCTGGGAGATTGGGGATCATTCCAGTGTGGTCCGTTTAATTTTTAGTAGCCAGTTGGGGGGACAAATGGGCGAAACCCGTGTGAACGGGGCATTTTTAGGCCAAATTCGTGTGCTATAGCCCATAGTTTTGGGGATGCACCAGGGTCCGGGTGTGTTGTGGGAAAATAATAGACCGAGGCATGCCAGGGAGGTTGGGGATCATTCCAGTGCGGTCCATTTAATTTTTCATGGTCATTTGGGTGTACAAACGTGCGAAACGGCGCAAACAGGGCATTTTTGGGCCAAATTGGTGTGATATATCCCACAACTTTAGGGATGGGCCCGAGATCATTCTGGTATGGTTCGTTTAATTTGTTGTGGCTATATGGGTGGAAAAACGAGCAAAATAAAGTGAACGGGGCATTTTTTGGCCAAATCAGTGTTCTATAGCCCATGATTTTGGGGTGGGCCCGAGGTCCAGGCGTGCCGTGGGTCAAAAAATGATGCAGGCATGGCAGAGAGGTTGGGGATCGTCCTAGTGTGGTTCTTTTGATTTTTCGTGGACATTTGGGTGGAGAAATAGGCAAAATGGCACAAACGGTGCATTTTCAGGCTAAATTGATGTGTTATAGCCTACGGTTTTGGGGGTCGGACTGGGGTCCGGGTGTGTTGTAGGCTGAAAATCGACCGGGGCATAGCAGGGAGATTGGGGATCATCCCAGTGTGGTTCGTTTTATTTTTTGTGGTCATTTGGGCCAAATCGGTGTGCTATAGCCCACGGTTTCGCGGGTGGGCTAGGGTTCCGGGCATGCTGTGGGCCAAAAATAGACCGAGTCATGCCAGGGAAGTTGGGGATCATCCCAGTATAGCCTTTTTAATTTTTTGTCTCCATTTGGGTGGATAAACGGGCGAAACAGTGTGAACGGGGCATTGTCAGGCCAAATCGGTGAGCTATAACCCACGATTTTGGGGGTGGCCCCAAGGTTCGGGCGTGTTGTGGGCCAAAGATTGATCAAAGCATGCTAGGGAGGTTAGGATAATTTCAGTATGGTTCATTTAATTTTTTTCTTAGCCATTTTGGGCAGAGAAATAGGCGGAACGACGTGAACGGAGAGTTTTCAAGTCAAATTGATGTGTTGTAGCCCACGCTTTTGGGTTTGGCCCGGGGCCAGGGCTTGCTATGGGCAATAAATTGACTGAGGCATGCTTGGGAGGTTAGGGATCGTTCCAGTGTGGTCTGTTTAGTTTTTCGTTGCCATTTGGGTGGACAAACAGGCAAAACGGAGAGAACGGGGAATTTTCAAGCTAAATTGGTGTGCTATAGCCCACGATTTTGTGGATGGGCCTGGGTTCCACACGTGCTGTGGCGTCAAAAATTAACTGAGACATTCTAGGGAGGTTGGGTATCATCCCAGTGTGGTTATTTTTATTTTTTGTGGCCATTTAGGTGAACAAACGGGCGAAACGGTGAAAAGAGGCATTTTTGGGCCAATTTGGTGAGCTATAACCCATAGTTTTGGGGGTGGGTGCAAGGACCGGGCGTGTCAGAGATGTTGGGAATTATTTCAGTATGGTTTGTTTAATTTTTCATGGCCATTTTGGTGGACAAACGAGTAAATAGCATGAACGGGACATTTTCAGGGCAAAATGGTATGCTATAACCCACGGTTTTGGGGGTGGACTCGTGGTCCGGGCATGCTGTGAGCCAAAAATTGATCGAGACATGCCAGCGAGTCTGGGGATCATCCAATTATGACCTGTTTAATTTTTCATAGCCATTTGGATGGATAAAAAGGTAAAACGGCAGAAATGGGGCATTTTCGGGCCAAATCGGTGTGTATAGCCCATAGTTTTAGGGGTGGGCTCGGGGTCCGAGTGTGATGTGGGCCAAAAATTACTTGGGGTATGCCAAGGATATTGGGGTTCATCCCAGTATGGTCCGTTTAATTTTTCGTGGCCATTTGGGTGGACAAACGGTCGAAACGGCGCGAAAAGGACATTTTTAGGCTAAATCAGTGTGATATAGTCCACAGTTTAGAGGGTGAGCCCGGGATTCGGGCATGCTGTGGGCCAAAAATCAACTGGGGCATGCCAGGGAGGTTGGGGATCGTCCTAGTGTGGTCCGTTTAATTTTTCTTAGCTATTTGGGTGGACAAACGGGCGAAACAGCATGAACTGGCAATTTTCGAGCCAAATCGGTGTGCTATTACCCACGGTTTCAAGTGTGGGATTTGGGTCCAAGCATACTGTAGACCGAAAATCAATCGGATGTGTCAGGGAGGTTGGTGATCATCCAAGTGTGGTTCGTCTAATTTTTAGTGGCCAGTTGGGGGGACAAACGGGTGAAACGCATGTGAATGGGGCATTTTTAGGCCAAATCCGTGTGCTATAGCCCACAGTTTCGGGGGTGCGCTAGGGGTCCGGGTGTGTTGTGGGTCGATAGTAGACCGAGGCATACCAGAGAGGTTGGGGAACATTCCAATGTGGTCCATTTAATTTTTCATGATCATTTGGATGTACAAACATGTGAAACGGCGCAAATAGGGCATTTTAAAGCCAAATCGGTGTGCTATATCCCACAGCTTTAGGGATGAGCACGGGGTCCGGGCGTGCTATGGGCTAAAAATCTATCAGAGTGTGCCAGGGAGGTGGGGATCATCCCGGCATGGTCCATTTAATTTTCGTGGCTATTTGCGTGGAAAAACAGGCAAAATAGTGTGAACGGGGCATTTTTCAGTCAAATCGGTGTGGTATAGCCCACGATTTTGGGGGTAGGCTGGGGGTCCAGGCGGGCCGTGGGTCGAAAAATGATGCAGGCATGGTAAAGAGTTTGGGCATTGTCTTAGTGTGGTCCTTTTAATTTTTTGTGGACATTTGGGTGGACAAACGGGTAAAATGGCACAAACGGTGCATTTTCAGGCTAAATCTATGTTCTATAGCCCACGGCTTTGGGGGTCGTCCCGGGGTCTGGGCATGCTGTGGGCCAAAAATTGACCAGGGCATGCCAGGGAGATTGGGGATCATCCTAGTGTGGTCCTTTTAATTTTTTATGGTCATTTGGGCAGACAAAACAGATAAAACGGCTTGAATGTGGCATTTTTGGGCCAAATCAGTGTGCTATAGCCCACGGTTTCTGGGGTGGGCTAGGGTTCCGGGCATGCTGTGGGCCAAAAATAGACTACTTCATGGCAGGAAAGTCGGGGATCATCCAAGTATAGTCTGTTTAATTTTTTGTCACCATTTGGGTGGATAAATGGGCGAAATGACGTAAAAGGGGCATTGTCAGGCCAAATCGGTGAGCTATAATCCATGATTTTGGGGGTGGCTCTAGGGTTCGGGCATGTTGTGGGCCAAAGATTGATCGGAGCATGCGAGGGAGGTTAGGCATCATTCTAGTATGGTCCGTTTAATTTTTCGTAGCCATTTTGGGCAGACAAACAGGCGGAACAGTGCGAACGGAGAGTTTTCAGGTCAAATTGATGTGTTGTAGCCTAGGCTTTGGGGGTTGGCCCGGGGTCTGGGCTTGCTGTGGGCCATAAATCAACTGAGGCATGCTAGGGAGGTTAAGGATCATTGCAGTGTGGTCCATTTAATTTTGCATTGCCATTTGGGTGGACAAAAGGGCGAAACAAAGAGAACAGGGAATTTTCAAGCTAAATCAGTGTGCTATAGCCCACAGTTTCGTGGGTGGGCCCAGGGTCCGAGCGTACTGTGGGCCAAAAATAAACTAAGACATTCTAGGGAGGTTGGGGATCATATCACTATGGTCAGTTTTATTTTTTGTGACCATTTGGTTCAACAAATGGGCGAAACGGCAAAAAAGGGCATTTTCAGGCCAATTTGGTGAGCTATAACCCATAGTTCTGTTGGTGGGCCCAACGACCGGGCGTGCCAGAGATGTTGAGGATTATTTCAGTATGGTTCATTTAATTTTTGTGGCTATTTAAGTGGACAAACGAGTGAAATAACATGAACGGGACATTTTCAGGCCAAAATGGTGCGCTATAACCCACGATTTTAGGGGTGGGCCCATGGTCCGGGCATGCTATGAGTCAAAAATTCATCGAGACATGCCATGGAGCCTGGGCATCATCCAATTATGACCTGTTTAATTTTTTGTGGCCATTTGGGTGGATAAATGGGTAAAACGGCCCAAATGGGGCATTTTCGAGCCAAATCGGTGTGTATAGCCCATAGTTTTAGGGGTGGGCTCGGGTTCCGAGCGTGATGTGGGCCAAAAATTACTCAGGGTATGACAGGGATATTAGGGATCATCCCAGTGTGGTCCGTTTAATTTTTCGTGGCTATTTGGGTGGACAAACGGTCAAAACGGCGTGAACAGGGCATTTTTGGGCTAAATTTGTGTGCTATAATCCACGGATTAGGGGGTGAGCTCGGGATCCGGGCATGCTGTTGGCCAAAAATCGATCGGGACATGCCGGGGAGGTTGGGGATCATCCTTGTATGGTTTGTTTAATTTTTATTGGCCATTTGGGTGGACAAATGGGCAAAACAGCATGAGCTGGGCATTTTCGAGCCAAATCGGTATGCTATTACCCATGGTTTCAGGTGTGGGCTCGGGGTCCAAGCATGCTGTGGGCTGAAAATCAATCGGATGTTTCATGGAGGTTGGGGATCATCCCAGTGTGGTTCTTTTAATTTTTAGTGGCCAGTTGTGGGGATAAACAGGCGAAACGCGTGTGAACGGGATATTTTTAGGCCAAATCCGTGTGCTATAGCCCACAGTTTTGGGGGTGCGCTAGGGGTCCGGGTATGTTCTGGACCGATAATAGACTGAGCCATTCCAGGGAGGTTGGGGATCATTCCAATGAGGTCCATTTAATTTTTCATTGTCATTTGGGTGTACAAACGTGCGAAACAGCGCAAACAGGGTATTTTTGGGCCGAATCGGTGTGCTATATCCCACAGCTTTAGGGATAGACATGAGGTCCGGGTGTGCCGTAGGCTAAAAATCGATCGGGGTATGCTAGGGAGGTGGCGATCATACCGGTATGGTCCGTTTAATTTTTTGTGGCTATTTTTGTGGAAAAACGGACAAAATAGTGTGAACGGGCATTTTCGGCTAAATCGGTGTGCTATAGCCCACGATTTTGGGGGTGGGCCTGGGGTCTAGGCGTGCCGTGGGCTGAAAAATGATACTGGCATGGAAGAGAGGTTGGGGATCGTCCTAGTGTGGTCCTTTTAATTTTTCGTGAATATTTGGGTGTACAAACGGGCAAAATGGCACAAACGGTGCATTTTCCGGCTAAATCGATGTGCTATAGCCCACGGTTTTGGGCGTCAGCCTGAGGTCCAGGCGTACTGTGTACGAAAAGTCGACCAGGACGTACCAGGGAGATTGGGGATCATCCCAGTGTGGTCCGTTTAATTTTTGGTGGTCATTTGGGTAGACAAACAGGTAAAACGGCTCGAATGTTGCATTTTTAGGCCAAATCGGTGTGCTATAGCCCATGGTTTCGGGGGTGGGCTAGGGGTCCAGGCATGCTGTAGGCCAAAAATAGATCGATTCATGCCATTGAAGTTGGGGATCATCCCAGTATAGCCTATTTAATTTTTTGTCGCCATTTGGGTGGATAAACGGGCGAAACGGCGTGAACGGGACATTGTCAGGCTAAATCGGTGAGTTATAACCCACGATTTTGGGGGTGGCCCCAGGGTTTGGGCGTGTTGTGGGCCAAAGATTGAACGGAGCATGCCAGGGAGGTAAGGGAATATTCCAGTATGGTTCATATAATTTTTCGTAGCCATTTTCGACAGACAAACAAGCGAAACGGTACGAGCGGAGAGTTTTCAGGTCAAATTGATGTGTTGTATCCCACGCTTTAGGGGTTGGCCCAAGGTCTGGGATTACTGTGGGCCATAAATTGACCGAGGCATTCTAGGGAGGTTAGGGATCATTCCAGTGTGGTCTGTTTAGTTTTTCGTTGCTATTTGGGTGGACAAACGGGTGAAACAGAGAGAAAAGGGAATTTTCAAGCTAAATCAGTGTAGTCCAGGGAGGTTGGGGATCGTCCTAGTGTATTGCTTTTAATTTTTTGTGGCTATTTGTGCGGACAAAGGGGCGAAACGGCACAAAGGAGGTGTTTTCGAGCTAAATTGGTGTGCTATAGTCCATGATATTGGGGGTGGGCCCTGTGTCAGGGTGTGCTGTGGGCTAAAAATTGACCGAGGCATGTCAGGGAGGTTGGGGATTATCCTAGTGTGGTCCATCTAATTTTTAGTGTCAATTTGAGAGGACAAATGGGCGGAATGACGCGAACGGGGAATTTTTGAGACAAATCGGTGTGCTATAGCCCACGGTTTCAGGTGTGATCCCGAGGTCCAGGCGTGCCAGGGTGGTTAGGGATTATCCCAATTTGTTCCGTTTAAATTTTGTTGGCCATTTGGGTGGACAAACGGACGAAATGGCATGATCGGGGCATTTTCAAGCCAAATCGGTGTGCTCTAACCCACCGTTTTCGGGGGTGGGCTCAGGATCTGTGGGTGATGTCGGCAAAAATCTACTGGACGTGCCAGGGAGGTTGTGGATCACCGCAGTAGAGTTCATTTAATTTTTCATGGCGATTTTGGTGGACAAACGGACGAAACGACACGAATGGGGCATTTTTAGGCTAAATGAATGTGCTATTTGGGTAGACAAACAAGAGAAATAACGTAAACAAGGTATTTTTGGGCTAAATGAATGTGCCATATCCCACGATTTCGGGGTGGGCCTGGGGTCCAGGCATGTTATGGGCCAAAAATTGACTGTGGCATGCTAGGGATGTTGAAGATAACTCCAGTATAGTCTGTTTAATTTTTCTTGGTCATTTGTGTGGACAAATGGGAAAAACGGGCCAAACGGGGCATTTTTGGGCTTAATCGGTGTGCTTTAGCCTACGATTTTGGGATTGGGCCCGGGGTCCGGGTGTGCTGTGGGCCTAAAATTGACAAGGGCATGCCAGGGAGGTTGGGCATCGTCCTAGTGTGGTCCGTTTAATTTTTGTGGCCTTCTGAGTGGACAAAAAAGCAAAACAAACCGAACGGGCAATTTTTAGGATAAATTGGGGTGCTATAGACCATGATTTTGATGGTGGGCCAAAGGTTCAGGCGTGCTGTGGACTAAAGATCGACCGAAAGTGCCAAGGAGGTTGGGGATCATCCCAGTGTGGTCCGTTTAAATTTTTGTAGGCATTTGGGAAGACAAACGAGTGAAATGGAGCAAATGGTGCATTTTTGGGCCAAATCGGTGTGCTATAGCCTACGGTTTGGGGGATGGGCTCGGGGTTCGAGCATACTATAGGCAAAAAATCAATCGGGGCATGCCAGAGAGGTCAGGGATCATCCCAGTATGGTTAGTTCAATTTTTCATGGCCATTTTGGTGGACAAACGATCAAAACTACGCAAATGAGGCTTTTTCGGGCCAAATCGGTGTTCTACAGCCCACGATTTTAGGGGTTGGCCCGAGGTTCGGGCATGCTGTGGGCCAAACATCGACCGAGGTATGCCAAGGAGGTTGGGGATCATCCTAGTGTGGTTTGTATAATTTTTCGTGTCCATTTGGATGAACAAACAAGAAAAATGGTTCGAATCGAGTATTTTCGGGCCAAATCTGTGTGCTATAGCCTACGATTTTGGGGTTGGGTTCGGGGTTTAAGCGTGCTTTCGGCCAAAATTTGATCGGAGCATGCCAGGGAGGTTGGGGATTATCCTTGTGTGGTCCGTTTATTTTTTCGTGGCCATTTGATTAGACTAACGAGCGAAACGATGCGAACAGGGCATTTTCGGGATAAATTAATGTGCTATATCACACAGTTTTGGGGGTGGGCTGGGGGTTTGGGCTTACTGTGGTCCAAAAATTGACCAGGGCATGATAGGGAGGTTAGGGATCATCCAGTGTAGTCATTTTAATTTTTTGTGACTATTTGGGTGGACAAACGAGAGTAATGGTGCGAATGAGGCATTTTTGGGCTAAATTAGTGTGTTATAGCCTGCTATTTTGGGGATGGGTCGGCGAACCGGGCATGCTGTGGGCCAAAAATTGACTGACGCATACTAGGGAGGTTGAGGATCATCCCAGTGTGGTTCGTTTAACTTTTTGTGGCCATTTGGGTGGATAAACGGGCGAAATTGGATGAACGGGACATTTTTGGGCCAAATTGGTTGCTATAGCCCATGATTTCCTGGGTGGGCTCAGGGTCTGGGCATGTTGTAGGCTGAAAATTGATCAGCGCATGCCAGGAAGTTTAGGTATAGTCCCAGTGTGGTCCGTTTAAATTTTTATGGCTATATGTGTGGACAAACGGGTAAAATAGTGTTAACGGGGCATTTTTGAGCCTAATCGGTGTACTATAACCCATAGTTTTGGGGGAGTGCCGGGGTTCGGGCATGGTGTTGGTCAAAAATTGGTCGGGGCGTGCCAGGGAGGCTAGGGATCATCTCAGTGTGGTCTGTTTAATTTTTCATGGCCATTTGGGTGGACAAATAGGCGAAACAGCATGAACAATGTATTTTTGGGCCAAATCGGTGTCCTATAGCCCATGATTTTGTTGTGGTCCTGGGGTTTGAGCGTATTGTGGGTCAAAAATTAACTGGGATGTGCCATGGAGGTTGGGTATCATCCTAGTATGGTCCATTTTAATTTTCGTGGCCATGAAGTAGACAAATGGGTGAAACAATGTGAACGAGGAATTTCAGGCCAAATCGATGTGCTATAGCCCACGGTTTCAGGGGTATGCCTAGGGTCCGGGTGTGCTGTGGGCTAAAAATTAATTTGGGCATGCCAGGGTGGTTGAGGATTGTCCAAGTATGGTCTTTTTAATTTTTTGTGGCCATTTGGGTGGACAAACGGGTGAAACGGCATGAACGAGCCTTTTTAAGGCTAAATCGGTGTGCTATATCTCACGGTTATGGGGTTCAGCCCGTGGTTCCGGTGTGTTGTGGGCTTAAAATCGATCGAGGCATGGTAGGAAGGTTGGGGATCATCCAGTATGGTCCGTTTAATTTTATGTGGCCATTTGGGTGAACTAACAGGTGAAACGGTACGAATGGGGCATTTTCGGGCTAAATCGATGTGCTAAAGCCCACGATTTTGGGGTTGGGCTAGGGGTCAGGGCATTTTATGGGCCAAAAATCAAATGAGGCATGCCAGGGAGGTTAGGGATCGTCCCAGTGTGGTCAGTTTGATTTGTTGTAGCCATTTGGGTGGACAAACAGGTGAAATGGCATGAATGGGGAATTTTTGGGCCTCATCGATGTGCTATAGACTATGGTTTTAGGGGTGGGCCCAGGGTTCGGGCGTGTTGTGGGCCAAAAATTGATCGGAGCATGCCAGTAAGGTTGGAGATCATCCCAATGTGATCTGTTTTATTTTTTTTGTGGCCATTTGGGTAGACAATTGGGTAAAACAGCGCGAATGGGATATTTTTGGCCCAAATTGGTGTGCTATAGCCTACGATTTTGGGGTGGGCCCTGGGTTCATGCATTTTGTCGACCAAAAATTGATTGGGGTATGCCAGGTAGTTTGGGGATCATCCTAGTTTGGTCTGTTTAAATTTTTGTGGTTATTTGTGTGGACAAACGGATGAAACGGCACAAATAAGGCATTTTTAGACCAAATCGATGTGCTATAGCCCACGGTTTTGGGGGTGAGCTCGGGGTCCGGGCGTGTTGTGGGCCAAAAATTGACTGATACATGTCAGGGAGTTTGGGGATCATCCCAGTATGGTTCGTTTAATTTTTCGTGGCCATTTGGAATGTCAAGCAGGCAAAACAGCGTGAACGGGGCATTTTTGGGCCAAATCGGTGTGCTATAGCCCAGGGTTTCAAAGGTGGGATTGGGGTCCGGGCGTGCTATCGGACGAACATTGATCGGGGCATGTTAGGGGGATTTAGGATCATTCCAGTGTAGTCCAATTAATGTTTTATGGCCATTTGGGGCATTTTTTAGATAAATCGGTGTGCTATATCTCACGTTTTAGGGGTCGGCCTAGGGTCTGGGCGTGCTATGGTTTACAAATTGATCGAGGAATCCTAAGGACGTTTTAGATCATCCAATGTGGTCCGTTTAAATTTTTGTGACCATTTGTGTGGACAAATGGGGAAAACGGCGCGAACAGGGCATTTTTGGGCCAAATCGGTGTGCTATAGCCCACGGTTTTGGGGGTGGAGATGGAGTCCAGGCTTTCTATAGGTCAAAAATTAACTGGGGTATGTTAGGGAGGTTTGGGATTGTCTCATGCAGTTTTTTTAAATTTTTGCATATATTTGGGTGGACAAACAGGCGAAACGGCGTGAATGGGGCATTTTTGAGGCATATCGATGTGCTATAGCCCACGGTTTTGGTGGTGGACCAAAGGTTCGGGCGTGTTGTGGGATGAAAATCAACCGGGGCATGCCAAGGAGGTTGTGGATCATCCCAGTGTGGTCCGTTTATCTTTTCGTGGCCATTTAGGTGGACAAACAAGTGAAACAGCATGAATGAGGCATATTCAGCCTAAATCATTGTGCTATAGCCCATGGTTTTGGGGATGGGCCTAGGGTTCGAGCATTTTGTCAGCTAAAAATTGATCGGGACATTCCAAAGAGGTTAGGGATCATCCCAGTATGCTCCGTTTAAATTTTTGTTGCCATTTAGGTGGATAAACGAGCGAAACAGCGTGAATGGGGCATTTTTGGGCCAAATCGGTGATCTATAGCCCACAGTTTTGTGGGTGGGCTTAGGGTCCAAGTGTGTTGTGGGCCGAAAATCGACCGGGGTATGCGAGGGAGGTTGGGAATCGTCCCAGTGTAGTTTTTTTAATTTTTTGTGTCCATTTGGATGGACAAACGAGTAAAATGGTGCAAACGAGGCATTTTCGAGCCAAATTTGATACGATCCAAATGTCCATCTATGCTTTTGAAGACGTCATTGGATGCTTATGCATAAAAACTCAGGACTTAGTCACCTCGTGGACACAAGAACATGCATAGAGGACCCATTCTGAGCATGACTTAAGGCAGACCCGTGTGTGGAATATTGCGTGAGGGATTGCGTTTGATGCTAACCCGAGACTACAAGTTTTTAAGAATGTCCCCACGATTGTGGAGCATTGAAGAAGAACCCTTCATTAAGGGTGTTTTGGGGATCACACTTTGTTAGAAAGACATTTCATGACCACCCCTTTCATTAAAAGTATTATGGTTATTTTGTTATGTAATAAGTTAGACTATAAATAGGTTCTATTAGTTCATTTGCTAGTTAGTTTATGAAAGATGAAAGATTGAAACACTTGAAATCCTCTCTCTTAAGAGTAGAACACCTTAGTATAGTGTTAGTTAGGACTTGGAAAAGCCAATATTGTTCTTTGCTTGGAAACGGTGGATCTTGAGGTGAGTCAATTACCTTGGAGGTTACCTTAAGAGTGTGGTTTTGATTATTACATTCATCAGGGGATAATTTTGAAATATACTTGGTTCTTAATCTTGTAATAATCTTGGTCTCACTATCTATCCTTTCATTATTTTGCAAATTTGTGTGTTTTTGTGTTTATCATCTTATATTCCTTTGTGTTGCTTGTTCTTCTCATGTTTTGTGGACTGTTTTGGCATCTTGGTGGACTGATTTGTATCATTTGGTATTAGAGCATAGCTTTATCTTGTTCCTACAAGATCAAATCTTGGGCTAGCTCACTTGAAAAACAAAAGAGGTGTTGAAAAACTCAAAAATAGTAATCTGTCCATGTTTTTTGTGTTTAGGATGATTTGAAGCCTAGTTTTGTTGTATTTTTTGTGTGTTTGGTTGTTTCTATTGTTAGTCCCTTCTTCACTAACACTTATAGAGTCTAGATCTAAATTTTGAGTTGTTTTTTAACTTTGAAGGTTGCTATTTTTTGAGGATTGGTGGCTTGAAAGAGTGTTGTTAAAGTTTGTTGTTGAGATTGTGGCTTAAAAATGTTTTGTTGATGTTGTTGTTGAGGGTTGGAGCTTGAAAAATGTGTTGTTGATGTGTGGTATCCAACTTAAACCATAGAATCCAAGATTCAAAAGTTGTGTTATTCGTGTTCTTCACTATCTTCATATTTTGTTGAAGAGAAAATGGTTGTTTGATCTTAGAAATTGCTGTAAATCAACCAGGGTGTGCCAAGGAGGTTAGGGATTATCCCAGTATAGTCCGTTTAAATTTTTATGGCTATTTATATGGACAAACGAGCAAAACGGTGTGAAAAGGGCAATTTTGGGCCTAATCGGTGTGCTATAGACCACGGTTTTGAGGGTGGGCCTGGTTTCATGCCTGTTGTGGGACGATAATAGACTGCGACATGCCATGATCATCCCAGTGTGGTCCATTTAATTTTTCGTGGCTATTTATGTGGACAAACGGGCGAAACAGTGCGAATGGGGCATTTTTGGGCCAAATTGGTGTGGTATAGCCCACGATTTCGGAGGTAGGCCAGGGGCAAGGCATTTTGTGGGCCGAACATCAACCGGGACATGCTAGGGAAGTTGGGGATCATCCCAGTGTAGTCCCTTTAATTTTTTGTTTCCATTTGGGTGGACAAATAAGCGTTTAGGGGGGTGGGCCTGGGGTCCGAGCATACTATGGGCTGAAAATCTACCGAGGCATGCCAAGGAGGTTGGGGATCATCCCAGTGTAGTCCATTTAAATTTTCGTGACTATTTGTATGGACAAACGGGCAAAACAGTGAACGGGGCATTTTTGGGCTAAATCGGTGTGCTATAGCCCACGGTTTTTGGGTTGGGCCCATGCTCCGAGCTTTCAGAGGGTTAAAAATTGACCGGGGTATGTCAGGAAGGTTGGAGATCATCCCAGTATGGTGTGTTTAAATTTTTGTGTCCATTTGGGTGGACAAATAGGCAAAACAATCCGTATAGGGCATTTTCGGGCCAAATCGGTATGCTATAGCCCATGATTTTGGGGGAGGGCCCGAGGTCTGAGCATGTTTTAGGACAAAAATCAACCAGGGTATACCAAGGAGGTTGGGGATTATCCCAGTGTGTTGTATTTAACCTTTCGTGCTAATTTGGGTGGACAAACGAGCAAAACGGTGCGAACGAGGATTTTTTTAGCAAAATTAGAGTGCTATAGCCCACTGTTTTTGGGATGGGCCTGGGGTCCAGGCATGTGTTCGTCAAAAATCAACCAGGGCCTGTCAGGAAGGTTGGGAATCATCCCAGTGTGGTCCGTTTAAAGTTTTGTGGCCATTTGGGTGGTCAAACAAGCGAAACAACGCGAACGGTGTATTTTTGGGCTAAATCGATATGCTATAGCCCATGGTTTTGGGGATGGGCCTAGGGTCCAGGCGTGCTGTGGGCCAAAAATTGACCGAGGCATGCTAGGGAATTTGGAGATCATCTCAGGGTCCGGGCTTTTTGTGGATGAAAAATTGACCAAGGTTTTCCAGGGAGGTTGGGGATAATCCCAGTGTGATCCGTTTAATTTTTTGTGGCCATTTGGGCGGACAAATAGGTGAAACATAGCGAACGGGGCATTTTAAAGCTAAATCAATGTGTTATAGCCCACAGTTTTGGGGGTGGGCCCAGGGTTTAGGCTTGCTGTGGGCCTAAAATCAAATGAGACATTCCAGGGTGGTTGGAGACCGTCCTAGTGTAGTTCGTATCATTTTTTTTGTCTATTTGGGTGGAAAAATAGGCGAAATTACATGAATGGGGCATTTTCAGGCCAAAATGGTGTGTTGTAACCCACCGTTTTGGGGTTGGGCCGGAGGAGAGGGTATGCCAGAGAGGTTGGGGATCATTTTAGTATGGTCAGTTTAATTTTTCGTGGCCATTTGGCTGGACAAATGGGGAATTTTTGGGACAAATCTGTGTGCTATAGCCCACGGCTTCGGGGGTGGGCCAGGGGTCCGGGCGTGCTGTGGGCTGATAATAGATTGGGTCATGCCAGGGAGGTTGGGGATCATTCTAGTGTGATCCATTTAATTTATCATGGCCATTTGGGTGTACAAATAAGAGAAACGACACAAATGGGGCATTTTTGGGCCAAATCGGTGTGCTATAGACCACAGTTTTAGGGATGGGCCCGGGGTCTGGGTGTGCTGTGGGCCAAACATTGATCAGGGTGTGCCAGGGAGGCAGGGATCATCTTAATGTGGTCCGTTTAATTTTTTGTCGCTATTGGGTGGACAAATGGGCAAAACGGTATGAACGGGGCATTTTTTGGCCAAATCAATGTGCTATAGTCTAAGGTTTTGGGGGTGAGCCCGATGTACGGGCATGTCGTAGGCCAAAAAATGACCGAGGCATGGCAGGGAGGTTGGGGATTGTCCTAGTGTGGTCCGTTTAATTTTTCATAGCCATTTGTGTGAACAAACGGGAGAAATGGTGCAAACGGGGAATTTTTGAGCCAAAGCAATGTGCTATAGCCCACGCTTTAGGGGTTGGCCCGGGGTACAGTCTTGTTGTGGGCCAAAAATTGACTGGGGTGTGCCAGGGAGGTTGAGGATCATCTCAGTGTGGTCCATTTAATTTTTCATGGCTATTAGGGAGGACAAACGGGTGAAACGATGCGAACGAGGCATTTTCGGGCTAAATTGGTGTGGTATATCCTTTTTAGGAGTGGCTTCGAGGTCCGGGCGTGCTGTAGGCCGAAAATTAATCGGAGCTTGCTTGGGAAGCTGATGATCATCCTAGTATGGTCTGTTTAATTTTTCGTGGCCATTTGGGTCGACAAATGGGCAAAACAACACGAATAGGGCATTTTTTAGACAAATCGGTGTGCTATAGCCCACAGTTTTGGGGGTGGGCCTAGGTTCCGGGGATGCTGTGGGCTAAAAATCAATCGGGTCATGATAGTGAGGTTGGGGATTATTTATAGTGTGGTCCATTTAATTTTATGTGGCTATTTGGTGGGATGAATGAGCGACACACACATGAACGAGGCTTTTTTTAGTTAAATCGGTGTGCTATAGCCCATGGTTTCGGGGTTGGGCCTAGGGTCCAGGCGTGATGTGAGCCGATTATTGACCAGGACGTGCCAGGGAGGTTGGGGATCATTCTAATACTGTTCGATTAATTTTTCATGGCCATTTGAGAGGACACATGGGTGAAACGGTGCGCACGGGGCGTTTTCCTTCAAAATTGGTATTCTATAGCCTATGGTTTCTAGGGTGGGCCTGAGGTCTGGGCATGCTGTAGGTCGAATATCGACCTGGGTATGCCAGGGAGGTTGGGAATCGTCTCAGTGTGGTCTGTTTAATTTTTCATGGCCAATTGGGTGGATAAATAGGCAAAATAGCACGAACGTGGTATTTTTGGGCCAAATCGGTGTACTATAGCCCATGGTTTTGGGGGTGGGCTTGGGGTCCGGGCGTGTAGTGAGCCAAAAATTGGTTGGGGTATTCCAGGGAGGTTGGGGATCATCCCAGTGTGGTCCATTTAATTTTTTGTGGCTATTTTGTTCGAAAAACGGGTGAAACAGCGGAGACGAGGCATTTTTGGGCCAAATCGATGTGTTATAGCCCACGATTTCTGGGGTGGACCCAGGGTTCGAGTGTGTCGTAGGCTAAAAATTGACTGCGGTGTTCCAGAGAGGTTGGATATCATCTTAATATGGTCTGTTTAATTTTTGTGGCCATTTGGATGGACAACAAGCAAAACGGCATGAATGGGAAATTTTCGGGCCAAATCAGTATGCTATTGAGCACGATTTTGGGTGTGGGCTTGAGGTCCGGATATGATATGGGCCAAAAATCAATCGGGGCATGCTAGGGAGGTTGGAGATCATCCCAATATGGTGCGTTTAAATTTTTAAATTTATTTGGGTGAAGAAACAGGTGAAATTGCGATAATGGGGCATTTTTGGGCCAAATCGGTGTGTTATAGACCATGATTTTGGGGGTGGGCTAGGGGTCCAGGCATGCTGGGAGCATAAAATCGACCGAGGTATGCCAGGGAGGTTAGAGATCATCCCAATATGGTCCGTTTAAGTTTTCGTGGCCATTTGGGTGGACAAACGGATGAAACACCATGGATGGGGCATTTTCGATCCAAATCGGTGTGCTGTAGCCCACGGTTTTAGAGGTGGCCCCCGGTTCCGGGCGTGCTGTGGGCTGAAAATCGATGGGGCATGCCCGGGAGGTTGGAGATCATTCTAGTATGGTCCGTTTAATTTTTCATGGCCATTTGGGTAGACAAACGTGCTAAGTGCTAAAAATCGATCGGGGTGTGCCAGGGTTATTGCAGATCATCCCAGTATGATCCGTTTAATTTTTTGTGACCATTTGGGTGGAAAATTGGGTGAAACAGTTCGAGCTAAATTGTTGTGCTATACACAGTTTTGGGGGTGGGCTCTGGATTTGGGCGTGCTATGGGCCAAAAATTGATCGGCGCATACCAGGGAGGTTGGAGATCATCTCAGTATGGTCCATTTAATTTTTCATGGCCATTTGGATGGGATAAATGGAAAAACGACTTGAATGGGGCACTTTTGGACTAAATCGGTGTGCTATTCCCTATAATTTTGGGGATAAGCCCGTGGTTCGGGCTTGCTGTGGGCTAAAAGGCAATCGAGGCATGCCAGGGAGGTTGGGGATCATCCCAGTGTGGTCTGTTTAATTTTTTGTGACCATTTGGGTGGACAAACATGGGAAACGGTGCGAACGAGGCATTTTCGAGCCAAATCGGTGTGCTATAGCCCACAATTTCAGGGGTGGGCTCGGGGTTCGGGCATGCTGTGGGCCAAAAATCGACGGGGCATGCCAGGTAGGTTGGGGATCATCCCAGTGTGGTTATTTTAATTTTTCACGGCCATTTGGGAAAATAAATGGGAAAAATGGCACAAACGAGGCATTTTTGGGCTAAATCAGTGTGATAAATCCTTTTTGGTGGTGGTCCTAAGATCCGAACGTGCTGTGGCTGAAAATCGACCAGGGCGTGCTAGGGAAGTAGGGGATTATCCCAGTGTGGTCCGTTTAATTTTTTTGTGGCCATTTGGGTGGACAAACGGGCAAAACAGCGTGAATGAGGCATTTTTGAGTCACATCCGTGTGCTATAGCCCACGGTTTTGGGGATGGGCTCAGGGTCCAAGCGTACGGTAGGCCAAAAATTGACTGGGGCGTTCCAGAAAGGTTGGGGACATAAATTTGGGTGGACAAACGGGTAAAATGGCATGAACGTGGTATTTATGGGCCATACCAGTATGCTATAGGCCACGATTTTAGGAGTGAGCCCAGGGTTTGGGCCTTATTTATGTTGAAAATTGATCGGGGCATGCCAGGGAGGTTAAGGATCATCCCAGTATAGTCCGTTTAAATTTTCGTGTCCATTTGGGTGGACAAACAAGTGAAACGACATGAACGAGGCGTTGTCGGGCCAAATCGGTGTGTTATCGCCTAGGGTTTTAGGGGTTGTCCTAGCGTACGGGCGTGCTGTTGACCTAAAATTGATTTGCACGTGTCAGGGAGGTTGAGGATTATTCTAGTATAGTCTAATTAATTTTTCGTGGCTATTTGGGAGGACAAACGGGTGAAACAGCATAAACGGGAGATTTTTGGGCTAAATCGATGTGCTATAGCCCACGGTTTTGGGGGTGTGCCCAGGATCAGGACGTTCTGTGGTCCAAAAATTACTTGTGGCATGCCAGGGAGATTGGGGATTGTGCCAATATAGTCCGTTTAATTTTTTGTGGTTATTTGGGTAGACAAACGGGTGAAAAGGCGCGAATGGGGAATTTTTGGGCCAAATTGGTATGCTATAGCCCATGATTTTTGGAGATGGGCCTAAGGTCCAGGCGTTTTGTGGCCCTAAAATTGACCGAGGCATGCCAGGGAGGTTGGGGATCGTCTTAGTGTGGTCCATTTAATTTTTCGTGGCCTTTTGGTTTGATAAACGGGCAAAACGACACGAACGGGGCATTTTTTGGTCAAATCGGTTTGCAAAAGCCCATGGTCTTGGAGTTGGGCATGGGTTAGGGGTGTACTGTGGGTCGAAAATCGACCGAGACATGCCAAGGAGGTTGGGGATCATCTCTGTATGGTCCTTTTAATTTTTTATGGCCATTTGGATGGACAAACGGGCGAAACAGTGCGAACGGGGCATTTTTGGGCCAAATCGGTGTGCTATAGCCCACGGTTTTGGGAGTGGGCCTAGGGTTCGGGCATGCTGTTGGCCAAAAATCGACCTAGGTATGTCGAGGAATTTTGGGATCATCCTAGCATGGTCCTTTCAATTTTTCATGTCCATTTGGGTGTACAAATGGGCGACACGGCACAAACGGGGCCTTTTTGGGAAAAAATAGGTCTGCTAAAGCCGACGGTTTCGAGGTTAGGCTCGGGTTCTGGGCGTGCTGTAGGTCATAAAATAATCGGGGAATACCAGGGGGTTGGGGATCATCACAATATGGTCCGTTTAATATTTCGTGGCCATGTGGACGGACAAATGGACAAAACGGCACAAACGGGGCATTTTTGAGCAAAATTGGTGTGTTATAGCCCACGGTTTCAGGGGTGGGCCCATCGTATGGGTGTAATATGGGCAAAAACTGATCGGGGCATGTCAGGGAGGTTGTGGATCATCCCAGTGTGGTCAGTTTAATTTTTCGTTGCCATTTGGGTGGACAAACGAGCGAAATAGCGTGAACAGGGCATTTTTGAGCTAAATTAGTGTGCTATAGCCCATGGTTTCAAGGGTGAGCCTAGGGTCCAGGCTTGCTGTTAGCCAAAAATAGACTAGGGTGTGCCAGGAAGGTTGGGAATTGTCCTAGTGTGGTCCGTTAAATTTTTTGTGAACATTTGGGGGGACAAACGGGCGAAATACGCGCAAATGGGGCTTTTTCGAACTAAATTGGTGTCCTATAACCCACAGTTTTGGGGGTGGCCCGGGGTCCAAGCGTGATGTAGGTTGATAATTGATCGGGGCATGTCAGGGAAGTTGGGGATCGTCTCAGTTTGGTCCGTTTAATTTTTCATGGCCATTTAAGAGGACAAATGAGCAAAATAGCGTGAATAGGGAATTTTCGTGCCAAATCGGTGTGCTATAGCCTACGGTTTCAGGGGTGGGCCTGAGGTCTGGGTGTGTAGTGGATTGAATATTGATTGTAGCTTGCCAGGAAGGCTAGAGATCATCCTAGTGTGGTCTGTTTAATTTTTCGTTGCCATTTGAGAGGATAAACGGGCGAAAAGGCACGAATGTAGCATTTTTAGGCCAAATCAGTGTGCTATAGCCAGTGGTTTTTAGGGTGGGCCCAGGGTTCGGGCGTGTTGTTGGCTAAAAATTGACCGAGGCATTCTAGGGAGGTTGGGGATCATCCTAGTATGGTTCGTTTAATTTTTTGTAGCCATTTGGGTGGACAAATGGGCAAAATAGCGCGAACGAGGCATTTTCAGGCCAAATCGATGAGCAGTAGCCCAGAGTTTCTGGGGTGGAACTTGTGTCCAAGTGTACTGTGGGCTGAAAATCGAATTTGGCATCCTAGGGAGGTTGAAGATCGTCCTAGTATGGTCCATTTAATTTTTCTTGGCCATTTGGGTGGATAAACGGGCGAAACAACATGAACTGGGCATTTTCGAGCCAAATCGGTGTGCAATTGCCCACGGTTTCAGGTGTGGGCTCGAGGTCCAAGCATGCTGTGAACCAAAAATCAATCGAACATGTCTGGGATGTTGGGAATCATCCCAGTATGGTCTGTTTAATTTTTAGTTGCCAGTTGGGCGGATAAACAGGCGAAACGCATGTGAACGGGGAATTTTTAGGCCAAATTCGTATGCTATAGCCCACAGTTTCGTGGGTGCGCCAGGGGTCCGAGTGTGTTGTGGATCAATAATAGACCGAGGCATGCCAAGGAGGTTGGAGATCATTCCAGTGCGGTCCATTTAATTTTTCAAGGTCATTTCCGTCTACAAATGTGTGAAACGGCGCAAACAGGGCATTTTTGGGCAAATTGGTGTGCTATATCCCACAGCTTTAGGGATGGGCCCGGGGTCCGGGCGTGCCATTGGCTAAAATTGATCAGGGTGTGCCAGGGAGGTGGGGATCATCCCGGTATGGTCCGTTTAATTTTTCGTGGCTATTTGGGTGGAAAAACAGGAAAAATAGTTTGAACGGGGCTTTTTTTGGCCAAATCGGTGTGCTATAGCCCACGATTTTAGGGGTGGGCCTGGGGTCTGGGCATGCCGTGGGTCAAAAAATTATGCAGGCATGGCATAGAAGTTGGGGATCATCCTAGTGTGGTCCTTTTGATTTTTCGTGGACATTTGGGTGGACAAACGGGCAAAATAGCATAAACGGTGCATTCTCAGGCTATATCGATGTACTATAGCCCACGGTTTCAGGGAGATTAGAGATCATTCCAGTGTGGTCCGTTTAGTTTTTTGTTGCAATTTGGGTGGACAAACGGGCAAAACGGAGAGAACAGGGAATTTTCAAGCTAAATTGGTGTACTATAGCACACAATTTTGTGGATGGGCCCGGGGTCCGGGCGTTCTGTGGGCCAAAAATAAACTGAGACATTTTAGGGAGGTTGGGTATCATCCCAGTGTTGTCATTTTTATTTATTGTGGCCATTTGGCTGAACAAATGGACGAAACGGCAAAAAGGGGCATTTTCGGGCCAATTTGATGAGCTATAACCCATAGTTTTGGGGGTGGATCCGAGGACCGAGCGTGCCAGCGATGTTGGGGATTATTTTAGTATAGTTTGTTTAATTTTTCATGGCCATTTTGGAGCACAAACTAGTGAAATAGCATGAACGAGACATTTTCAGGCCCAAATGGTATGCTATAACCCATGGTTTTGGGGGTGGGCCCGTGGTCCGGGAATGCTGTTTGCCGATAATTGATTGAGACATGCCAGGGAGCTTGGGGATCATCCAATTATGACATGTTTAATTTTTCGTGGCCATTTGGGTGGATAAACGGGTAAAACGACGCAAATGGGGCCATTTTCGGGCCAAATCGGTGTGTATAGCCCATAGTTTTAGGGGTGGACTCGGGGTCCGGGCAAGATGTGGGCCAAAAATTGCTCGGGGTATGCCAGGGATATTGGGGTTCATCCCAGTGTGGTCCGTTTAATTTTTCGTGGCCATTTAAGTGGACAAATGGTCGAAACGGCGGGAAAAGGGCTTTTTGGGCCAAATCAGTGTGATATAGTCACCAGTTTAGGGGGTGAGCCCAGGATCGGGGCATGTTGTGGGCCAAAAATTGACCGGAGCATGCCAGGGAGGTTGGGGATTGTCCTAGTATGGTCCGTTTAATTTTTCTTGGCCATTTGGGTGGACAAACGGGCGAAACAGCATGAACTGGGCATTTTCTAGCCAAATCGATGTGCTATTGCCCACGATTTCAGGTGTGGGCTCGGGGTCCAAGCATGCTGTGGTCCAAAAATTAATCGGACGTGTCAGGGAGGTTGAGGATCATCCCAGTGTGGTTCGTTTAATTTTAGTGGCCAGTCGGAGGGACAAACGGGCCAAACGCGTGTGAACGGGGCATTTTTAGGCCAAATCTGTGTGCTATAGCCCATAGTTTCGGGGGTGTGCCAGGGGTCCGGGTGTGTTGTGGGCCGATAATAGACCGAGGCATGCCAGGGAGGTTGGGGATCATTCCAATGCGGTCCATTTACAAATGTGCAAAACGGCGAACAGGGTATTTTTGGGCCAAATCGGTGTGCTATATCTTACAGCTTTAGGGATGGGCACGGGGTCCAGGCGTGCTGCGGGCTAAAAATCGATCGGGGTGTGCCAGGGAGGTGGGGATCATCCCGGTATGGTTCGTTTAATTTTCATGGCTATTTGGGTGGAAAAACAGGCAAAATAGTGTGAACGAGGCATTTTTTTGGCCAAAATTGGTGTGGTATAGCCCACGATTTTGGGGGTGGGATCGGGGTCCGGGCGGGCCGTGGGTCGAAAAATGATGCAGGCATGGCAAAGAGGTTGGGGATCTTCCTAGTGTGGTCCTTTTAATTTTTTTTGGATACTTGGGTGGACAAACTAGCAAAATGGCACAGATGGTGTATTTTCAGGCTAAATCGATGTGTTATAGCCCACGGTTTTGGGGGTCGGCCCGGGGTTCGGGCATGCTGTGGGTCAAAAATTGACCAGGGAATTCCAGGGAGATTGGGGATCATCCCAGTGTGGTCCGTTTAATTTTTTGTGGTCATTTGGGCATACAATAAGGTAAAATCGGTCGAATGTGGCATTTTCGGGCCAAATCAGTGTGCTATAGCCCACGATTTAGGGGGTGGGCTAGGGGTCCGGGCATGCTGTGGGCCAAAAATAGACTGAGTCATGCCAGGGAAGTTGGGGATCATCCCAGTATAGCCTGTTTAATTTTTTGTCGCAATTTGGGTGGATAAATGGGCGAAATGGCATGACTGGGGCATTGTCAGGCCAAATCGGTGAGCTATAACCCACGGTTTTGGGGGTGGCCCTAGGGTTCGGGCGTGTTGTGGGCCAAAGATTGACCGGAGCATGCCAAGGAGGTTAGGAATCATTCCAGTATGGTCCTTTTAATTTTTTGTAGCCATTTTGGGCAAACAAACAGGCGGAACGATGCAAATAGAGAGTTTTCTGGTCAAATTGATGTGTTGTAGCCCACGCTTTGGGGGTTGGCCCGGGGTCTGGGCTTGCTGTGGGCCTTAAATCTACCGAGGCATGCTAGGGAGGTTAGGGATCATCCCAGTGTTGTCTGTTTAATTTTTCGTTGCCATTTGGGTGGAGAAACGGGTGAAAGGGAGAGAACGGGGAATTTTCAAGCTAAATCGATGTTCTATAGCCCACGGTTTCGTGGGTGGGCTCGGGGTCCGAGTGTGCTGTGGGGAAAAAATAAACTGAGACATTCCAAGGAGGTTGGGGATCATCCCTGTGTGGTCAGTTTTATTTTTTGTGACCATTTGGATCAATAAACGGGCGAAACGTCAAAAAGGGGCATTTTCAGGCCAATTTGGTGAGCTATAACCCATAGTTTTGGGGGTGGGCCCAAGGACCGGGCGTGCCAGAAATGTTGAGGATTATTTCAGTATGGTTCATTTTATTTTTCATGGCTATTTCAGTGGACAAACGAGTGAAATAGCATGAACGGGACATTTTCAGGCCAAAATGGTGTGCTATAACCACAGTTTTGGGGGTGGGCCCATGGTCCGGGCATGCTGTGAGTTGAAAATTGATCTAGACATGTCAGGGAGCCTGGGGATCATCCAATTATGACCTGTTTAATTTTTTGTGGCCATTTGGGTGGATAAACGGGTAAAACGGCGCAAATGGGGCATTTTCGAGCCAAATCGGTGTGTATAGCCCATAGTTTTAGGGGTGGGCTCGGGGTCTGGGCGTGATGTGGGCGAAAAATTACACGGGGTATGCCAAGGATATTAGGGTTCATCCCAGTGTGGTTCATTTAATTTTTTGTGGCTATTTGGGTGGACAAACGGTCGAAACGGCACGAGCAGGGCATTTTGGGGCCAAATTGGTGTGCTATAATCCACGGTTTAGGGGGTAAGCCCGGGATCCGGGCATGCTGTGGGCCAAAAATCTATCGGGACATGTCGGGGTGGTTGGGGATCATCCTAGTGTGGTTGTTTAATTTTTCTTGGCCATTTGGGTGGACAAACCGGTGAAAGAGCATGAACTGGGCATTTTCGAGCCAAATCGGTGTGCTATTACCCATGGTTTCAGGTGTGGGCTCGGGGTCCAACCATGCTATGGGCAAAAAATCAATCGGACATGTCAGGGAGGTTGGGGATCATCCCAGTGTGGTTCATTTAATTTTTAGTGGCCATTTGGGGGGATAAACGGGCGAAACGCATGTGAACGGGGCATATGTAGACCAAATCCGTCTACTATAGCCCACAGTTTCGGGGGTGCCAAGGGGTCCGGGTGTGTTGTGGACCGATGATAGACCGAGGCATTCTAGGGAGGTTGGGGATCATTCTAGTGTGGTCCATTTAATTTGTCATAGTCATTTGGGTGTACAAATGTGCGAAACGGCAAAAACAGGGCATTTTTGGGTCAAATCGGTGTGCTATATCCCACAGCTTTAGGGACGGGCTCGGGGTCCGAGTGTGTTGTGGGCTAAAACTTGATCGAGGTGTGCCAGGGAGGTGGGAATCATACCAGTATGGTTCGTTTAGTATTTTGTGGCTATTTGGGTGGAAAAATGGGCAAAATAGTGTGAACGGGGCATTTTTTAGCCAAATCGGTGTGCTATAGCCCACAATTTAGGCGGTGGGCCTGGGGGGTTCGGGCGTGTCGTGGTTCAAAAAATGATGCAGGCATGGCAGAGAGGCTGGGGATCATCTTAGTGTGGTCCTTTTAACTTTTCGTGGATATTTGGGTGGACAAACGGGCAAAATGGTACAAACGGTGCATTTTTAGGCTAAATCGATGTGTTATAGCCCACAATTTTGGGGGTCGGCTCGAGGTCCGGGCATGCTGTGGGCTGAAAATTGACCAGGGCATGCCAGGGAGATTAGGGATCATCCCAATGTGGTCCGTTTAATTTTTTGTGATCATTTGGGCAGACAAACAGGTAAAATGGGTTGAATGTGGCATTTTTAGGCCAAATCGGTGTACTATAGCCCACGGTTTCGAGGGTGGGCTAGGGGTCCGAGCATGTTGTGGGAAAAAAATAGACCGAGTCATGCCAAGGAAGTTGGGGATCATCCGAGTATAGCCTATTTAATTTTTTGTCGCCATTTGGGTAGATAAACGGGTGAAACAGCATGAACGGGGCATTGTCAGGCCAAATCGATGAGCTATAACCCACGGTTTTGGGGGTGACCCCAGGGTTTGGGCGTGTTGTGGGCCAAAGATTGACCGGAGCATGCCAGGGAGGTTAGGGATCATTCCAGTATGGTCCATTTAATTTTTTGTAGCCATTTTGGGGAAACAAACAGGTGGAATGGTGCAAACGGAGAGTTTTCGGGTCAAATTGATGTGTTGTAGCCTACACTTTGGGGGTTGGCCCAGGGTCTGGGCTTGCTGTGGGCCTTAAATCTACCGAGGCATGCTAGGGAGATTAGGGATCATCCCAGTGTTGTCTGTTTAATTTTTCGTTGCCATTTGGGTGGACAAACGGGCGAAACGAAGAGAAAGAGGAATTTTCAAGCTAAATCGGTGTAGTTCAGGGAGGTTGGGGATCGTACTAGTGTAGTCCTTTTAATTTTTTGTGGCCATTTGTGTGGACAAATGGGCAGAACGGCACAAATGAGGCATTTTCGAGCTAAATCGGTGTGCTATAGCCCATGGTTTTGGGGGTGGGCCCTGTGTCAAGGTGTTTTGTGGGCCAAAAATTGACTGGGGCATGTCAGAGAGGTTGGGGATCATCCTAGTGTGGTCCATTTAATTTTTAGTTTCAATTTAAGAGGACAAACGGGCGGAATGACGCGAACGGGGAATTTTTGGACAATTCGATGTGCTATAGCCCGCAGTTTTAGGGGTGATCCCGGGGTCCAGGCATGCCAGGGAGGTTGGGGATTATCCCAATTTGTTCCGTTTAAATTTTTTTGGCCATTTGGGTGGATAAACGGACGAAATAGCACGATCGGGGCATTTTTAAGCCAAATCGGTGTGCTCTAGCCCACCATTTTTGGGGTGGGCACGGGATCTGTGGTTGATGTCAGAAAACATCTACTGAACATGCCAGGGAGGTTGTGGATCACCCAATAGGGTTCATTTAATTTTTCATGGCCATTTCGGTGGATAAACGGGTGAAACGACGCGAACGGGGCATTTTTGGTCTAAATCGGCGTGCTATAGCCCACGATTTTGGGGTAGGCTTAGGATCCGAGCATACTGGGGTTTGAAAATCAATCGAGGCATGTCAGGGAGGGTGGAGATCATCCCAATGTAGTTCGTTTAAATTATTGTAACCATTTGGGTGGACAAACAGGTAAAACAGTAAGAAGGAGGCATTTTTGGGCCAAATCGGCGTGCTGTAGCCCATGATTTTGGGGGTGGGCTCAGGTTCGGGCGTGATGTTGGCTGAAAATTGACCGAGGTATTCCATGGATATTAAGGATTATGCTAGTGTGGTCCTTTTAATTTTTTGTGTAGCCCACAGTTTTGGGTATGGGCCCAGGGCCCGAGCGTGTTGTGGACTGAAAATCGACCGTGGCATGCCACTTTGGTTGGGAATCATCCCAGTGTGGTTCGTTTAAATTTTCGTGGCCATTTTGGTGGACAAAATGGAAAAATAGTGTGAACGAGGCATTTTAGGGTTAATCGGTGTGCTATAGCCCACGGTTTTCGGGGGTGGGCCAAGGGTCCGGGTGTGCTATGGGCCAAAAATCGATCGAGGCATGCTAAGGAGGTTGGGGATTATCCCAGTGTGGTCCGTTTGAGGGTGGGCCTGGGTCTGGGCGTTCTGTTGGCCAATAATAGACTAAAGCATGCCCTGGAGGTTAGGGATCGTCCCACTGTGGTCCGTTTAATTTTTGTGGCCATTTTGATGGTCAAACGAGCGAGACAGCACAAACTGGGCATTTTTGGCTAAATCGGTGTGCTATAACCTACAGTTTTAGGGATGGGCCCGGGGTCTGGGCGTGCTGTGGGCCAAAAATTGTCCGGGGCATGCTAGGGAGGTTGGGGATCATCCCAGTGTGGTCTATTTAATTTTTAGTGGCCATTTGCATGGACGAACGGGCAAAACGGTACGAATAGGGCATTTTTGGACCTAATCGGTGTGCTATAGCCTACGTTTTGGGGGGTGGCCCTAGGGTCCGAGTGTTCTGTAGGGCAAAAATTGTCGAGGCGTGCCAGGGTGGTTGAGGATCATCCTAGTGTGGTCCGTTTACTTTTCGTGGTCTTTTGAGTGGATAAACGAGCAAAGCTGCATGAACGAGGCATTTTTGAGATAAATTGGTGTGCTATAGCCCACGGTTTCGGTGGTGGGCCTGAGGTCCGAGCATGCTGTGGGCCAAAAATTGACCGGGCATGCCAGGGAGGTAAGGGATCATACCATTGTTGTTCATTTAAGTTTTTATGGGCATTTAGGTGGACAATCGGGTGAAATAGAGTGAACGGCGCATTTTTGGGCCCACGATTTTGGGGATGGGCCCGGGGTTCGAGGAGACTGTAGGCAAAAAATCAATCGGGGCGTGCCAGGGAGGTTGGGAATTATCCTAGTGTGGTAAGTTTAATGTTTTGTGGCCATTTGGGTGGACAAACGGTCAAAATGGCGCGAACGGGGCATTTTCAAGCTAAATCGGTGTTCTATAGCCCACAGTTTTGGGTGTAGCCCAAGGTACAGGCGTTCTGTGGGTGAAAAATCGACCGAGGTATGCCAGGAAGGTTAGGGATCATCCTAGTGTGGTCCGTATAATTTTTTGTGGCTATTTAAGTTGGCAAACGGGCAAATTAGCTGAAACGGGGCATTTTTGGGCTAAATCAATGTGCTATAGCCCACGATTTCAGGGGTGGGCTCAGGGTATGGGCGTGCTGGAGGCTAAAATTCAACTGGGACATGCCAAGAAGGTTAGGAATCGTCCTATGATTACCCATTTAATTTTTTGTGGCTATTTGGGTGGACAAATGGGTGAAACGGTTTGAATGGGGCATTTTCAGTCTAAATCAGTGTGCTATAGCCCACGATTTCGGGGATGGGCCTGA
>NW_025855376.1:0-2866 GCF_002878395.1 Capsicum annuum
GAGTTAGCATCAATTGTTATTGCATTGTCGATCGTACTTTCAAAAGTCAGCTTAGCTGGACATTCATGCATATGATAAGCGTATTTAGTAGAAAGAGCTCAGCTTGTCATCGTGTGTTCAGTTGTGTATTCATGAGATCATCCTAGTTATGAGCCCAAACATCAGATATGCATATGTATTATGAGAATTCAGCTATAAGTATCATCAGTCGAGTATTCCATGCATCAGATATGCATGCCCAATGTGAGAACTCTATATGTCAGTCATTCCAGTTGCGTAATCCTGATCTGAGATGTTTCCATTTCTTGAGTAAGTTCTGTTAATCCATATTCTCAGTTTATCAAGCAACATTCAAGGATGAATGCTCTCAAGGGGGAGATAATGTAATGCCCTATAAAATTCTTTTCCAGTCTGAGCCTTAGAGCGTATTTGGTAAAGCAAAAATACAAGTCAAAATGTTTCAGAAATATCCTCCCAAGTATGAAATACATTGAATCGTATGGGAATCTATTTGAGCATGAATTGAGATCATAGAGGTCCCATAACTTATGGACGAGTTGAAATCTTTCCTATCGTTCAAGTTTTAGTGACCGTCAAGATTTGGATTAACTTAAATCGATCATAACTCCTTTCATATATCGAATTATAGGACCTACTATATATTAAATGAAAGATCTTTGAATTGTCTTTCTAACGATACCGATTTCGTCAAAAACCAATATCGGAGCAAAGAGTTATGCCCATTTTATTCCAGCATGTCTGGATGGGAAACTGATGACGACATTCGTGATAAGCTATCACTCCCGTGATGGCCTATCACCAATGTCGTCAGCCTTAGGCAGATTTCTGACCCCAGTGACGATATTTTGTGAAAAGCCATCATGCTCGTGTTGGCCTATCACCAATGTCGTCATCCTTAACTAGAAACTCAATATTTCACCTTTTTTTACGACATTCGTGACGGCCTATCACCAACTTAATGGCCTATCACGGATGTTGTCAAGAATATTTTTCCAGCAATTTAAGGGCATTTTTGCAAAGTTATTTTGGTCATTTTCCACTTTATTGAAGCCTCTATAAATATGAGGAACCCTCATTCAAACCCTAATTTCTCCATTTCTCTTCCAATTCTCTAAAGAGAGAATATTTAGAGTTTCAATTCAAGAATCCTAATCTTCAAAAAATCATCCATAAATCTTTAAGATTTCTTCAAGAATTAAGTTCCTTATAGTGTGGGCTTCGAGAATCATTTATTACAAGTGAGGATAGTCTCAAGCGTTAGAATTCATCCTACTTCAAAGGTTAAGGTATGTAGATATTGATTCTTGGGTCCCTTTCATCCAAGAACCTCAAGAACCCTTTTTAAAAACTAAAAGATTTTTATGTTTGTGAGTTGTTGATGATTTGTATGAGTTGAAATAGATGTTCAAGGTGTTGTGGAGTTTTGATTTATGTTTGTCTACAAAATTTATGAGCTTTGACCCTAGTATGTGGAACTAATGTGATAGAACCTCTTGAAGTTGTTTTCTATGTGATGTGTTTCTGACTTTTGGGTGTAGAAATGGTTGAATAAGCGAAGCATATCCCCTATAGGTTTGATAAAAATTCCCAAATGAATGAATTATTCCATGGTAGCAGGAAATTCTCAAATAAGTGTGAACCCGTACCTGCCTAGTGTTTTCTTAGTGTTTGATAAAATGCCTTAGTGAGTGAAATATGCCAAGATAGCATGAAATCCCCAATTAAGTTGTGACATGATAGTAAGAAGTTTCCCCAAGCTATGTGATATCCAAACGCATGTCAAAACTGATATAGGTATGAAATAGTTGAGGTAAAATCTTGTTGAATGGAGTACGATCTAGTAGCCTATTTCCCCTACATTATTATATGATTATGATTCCGAGATGCTTAAAGTGACCCCTTGGTGACTATGATGATGAATAGACATTTGTGATTCCTAATTACTTGAAGAGTTGCGTTAATGATTCAGAAGATGCTTTAATGATTATGATGATGTATGAATAATTATGATGATACATGAATGATTGTGATGATGAATGAATGATTATGCTTTACTTTTACGCTATCGAGTCCTGGGTGTATTTATACCGACAATAGAGCTGTTGTCTAGAGCCCGTATCAATTTCTCGATAACTCTAGTCGAGCCATAATTCTCCGAACTCAGTGAACTATAGCACTCTGTATCCTCAGACAAGTCAGAACTTAAGAAAGCTCAGTAATCTTAGTATCTCTGTAATCTCTATACCGCTGGTAATCTAGCCTCAGTTCTGTAATTAGCTCAAATCTAATAGTATTCAACTGTAATCTCAGAAGCGATTCGAGTAATCTAATCAAGCTTCGTATCGTCAGTCAGATACCATGATTCGATACCTTTTCTATCAAATACATAACTAAGTAATCTCAGCATAACACAGTCAGATCATTTGAGAAACGTGATTAGTAGCAGACTCAGTTCAGTTGTGTTCAATTGAGAATTTAGTTTAAAGTCTTTCAGTTGGAGTAGAAGATAGCACCGAGCGAGGGAAGGGATGCGACTCTCTCGTCAGAGAGGTCGAGTTATTTAGAGCAATCCCTAAACTCTAAAACTACGTAGCCAGCGCAGGATGTAGGAGTCTCCCATTAGTAGAAGATGTCACCGTCAGAGAGGTTTGACTATCATATTGCCTCAGGATGACTTTTTGTGAGGGTCATACGATCAGAGAAGCTTGACCAAAGCGATCTTTACCCGTGGCACGGTATTGACACCCTTCCAGCTGGGGTTATAGATTGGACCCCACCTATGGTAGGTTGGGGCATGTCGGTTAAGTAACTATTTCCCATAGTTGTAGTTTCAGTATCACTCTTC
>NW_025855377.1:0-1201 GCF_002878395.1 Capsicum annuum
ATGGCCAATGAGTTTAAGTGTGGTCTTTTGAGTTTTGGTATAGTTTTAGGATAACATTTAATCCTTGCAATTTTAGCATTTTGTTAGAGCAATGTGTGAGTCGACAGTGATACTATTGGCCTCAGGTAGATTGAACTAGTGTTTTGGTAGGTAGTTTCGTGATTTATGAATTCCTTGGCTTTTGTATGTTCGAGGATGGCTTTTGGCCTTTCGGTTGTAGATAGTGTGTAGTGGTTTCATGGTCAGTTTTAAGATAAGGCATGCATGTCTAGAACTTTTGTTGTGTTGGACTCGGTCTTTGATATAGAAGAAGTTCAAAAATTAGAAATTCGGATTTATTGATGATTTAATTTATTGATGCTTGTGTGATAACTTAGAGATTTCTTATATGATATATCATTGGTTCCATGGTGTGACTATTAGTCCTATGGTTGTGACTCCACATTGGCGTGCTTGCCTGAAGGTTCTCGAGAGTATATTTCCACTATTTACTTTTTGTTGGATTTCTTGCTTGTACGTTTAAGGATGAATGTGAATCTTAGTGGTGGATGTCATAATGACTTCAATTTGAATGATTTTACCTTTTATGTATTTTGAGCATTTTACCTATCCTTGTGATTGTGCTATCTGGTTTATTAGTTATGAGAATGGTTTCCACAATTCCCAAGGCCTTCGAGAAGGTTTTGGGTAAGTTGAGGTTATTTTGAGGCTTTAATAGTTAATAGTTAACTTTCATCAACATATTGAGATCAAAGAGTCATATAAAAAAATAAACTGTGTAGTAGATCCAAAATGTCAAATTTGGGTTTATAGCGGGATTGGTTCAGTTTTGTTACTTTTAGATCTCATTTCGACCCTCAGTTTGAAAATAGTGAAAATAGGGTCTCAAAGATCAATATTTTTATCATGACCTTTTTCATAAATTTAATAATTCCATTGAATCAATAATGTGTTTAATATCAAATTTTACTATTGGACCATGTTCATAGGATTCTGAATGAGTTGTGGGAGTCAAAAATAAGTTTTTCAGTTTGCTGGTGCTGGTATGATCACAAAAGAGAACATTTGGTCATGTTCGCAATATATTGAACATTTGACTAGGTCACAAAAGCAAACTTTGTGTTGCGTTGGTGCATCGCTGATGGTTAAGACCCAAAATGAACCTATTTCATATTTTTAACATTTTGGCAGCTAGGAAGCT
>NW_025855379.1:0-1026 GCF_002878395.1 Capsicum annuum
CGGTATATGTAATTCAGTTTAATAGTCAGGCAGACAAGTTACTATGGTTTTCCACCTTTTCACCTAGTCCTACTATCCAAAGTCTTATATGTATGACCATCCCAAGAGATAATCTATTCCATCCGTGTAAATTACAAATTCAGTTCAGTCCAAGCATCATGTTTCAGATTCATCTATATAGTCATGACTCAGTTCATAAGAGTTCAGCGCATAATCTTAAATTTTTCCAAGTATTTTAGCTCAGAAAGTGTAATACCCTGGTACAGTCTAAGTCTTGTTACCTCATGATTCGTACTATCCTATGTTATCACTTCTCAATTCAATATATATGATTGGGTTATGAACACTTCAAGGGAATCCTAAACTCTCAGCATTAATCAGCTCCTTAAATCAAGTAACGTCAAGTCAGCTCAAAATTTAGTTTCATGGTAGAAGTTTAAATGTTTCAGCTCAGCTATATCCCTTCTTAGAAGACATATCATGTCCACGTTATTTCATACCTTTAATAGTTCAACATTCCTACCCATCATTCGAAGATGAATGATCCCAAGGGGGAGATAATGTAATACCCCACATTTCAGGCTAGAATGAAAAATCATCGTCTCTATGCGTAGATGATTTAAAAGCAAATATCCTATGGAAATTTAATATTTTGATCAATTTTGTAGTATGGGAACTAATTTGAGCATGAATTGAGATCATAGAGGTCCCCAAACTCAAGGACGAGTTGAAAGCTTTCCTATCGTTTGAGTTTGAGTGAGCATTGGAACTTAGGTCAACTTCAATCAATCATAATTCTTTGTATATAATGATTAGAGGGACTACTATAGATCAAATGAAAGATCTTTGAATTATCTTTCCAACGATACCAATTTTGCCCAAATCCAATACCCGAGCAAAAAGTTATAGTTATTTTCGTAAGTGAGGCAGTGAGGTCATGCGATAAGCGTGCGACTCACGCTCCGTCGCATGCATCAAATTTTCAGGTTCTGTTTCTGCATTTTTAAGGGAAAAATGGGTATTTTC
>NW_025855380.1:0-1952 GCF_002878395.1 Capsicum annuum
TTGGGACTTAGAGAACTATGAACTAAGTTTAGTTGTATGAAAAAGGTAGATAGTAATGATATGTAGAAGGAGGATGTGTTAATTGATTTTAAATAAGATAGATCATAGTATTATGATTGATCCTTATTGTTATGAAGTTTTGGCAAATTAATGTTTTTAGATGTTTGGAATGTAAGAAAATTGTGTGAAGTTATGGTTCATCATAGCTAGAACTAGACACTAAGTTTGAATAGTAGATGGTGATCAAGATGGATATGATGAATTGATATGGTAGGTGTTAGTTGTGTGAAAGTGATCTAGTCGGCTTGAACAATGTATACAAGAGCTTAAGTTTATTTGATTCGTAATCAAGTCTGATGTGGTAAGTATGATGTAGAAGTACACCCAAGGTGCTATAGGGCTACATTATTTTCAAGAATCATTGCATGTTGTGTGGTTAGTAGTACCGTTGAGTTGCTAGGTGGAGAAAGACTAGTTAGATAATATGTGATGTTCTTTATAGCTAAGTTGTGGAGTTGTGATTAATGACGTTGAGCTTTTTTGTATAATCTTGATTCTCATGGTTTAGAAATATTAGTTTGGAGGAATAATGCTGGTAGACAATGACCGAAGTGGTCTGGTCCATCAAAGGTTTGGAGATATCCATGTTTAGTGTTAGAAGAACCTAAGTTGGTGAATGTTTAAGCTGCTATATGATGACTTTTGGGGCTAGAGAAACCTAAGGGTTAAATCTTAGTAGGAGGTACTAGCATTGGTTGTTATACATGAAGATGTCATCTTACAAGGTAAGTTTAGTTTTATGTGTATTATTATATCCCCGAATCTAGAGTAAAGTGATTTCAGTTTATACCAGAGTGTATATAGTGGTTTACAGACTTAGAGTAATGGCTTAAATATAAGGGGGAGATGATAGAATGAGTAACCAAGTCAAGTTTTCAGATGGTAATAGATGCTCAATCTATTCTCATTTCAGCATTTTACTTCAGTTATTAGATACATACTCATGCTTTATGTTTCATCGTCATGATCATAGCTCGTGTTCATGTATATGATAAGGAATCATGTACTCTCCTAGCTCCTGGTATGATGAGTTGCCAGTTTGTTCAGCAGTCAGAATCACTATTCGTAAGTTATGAATTCCAAAAATTTAGGTCATGCAGTTCATGACTCTTGTGCACATGTTATACTCTCCCCGATCAGTGAAAATTTAGATTTATATCAAGTACATCCTCAGATTAGATCTCTTTAATGAGTCCATGTCATGAGTGCTCTATTCCTCATGCCTCAGTAGGGTATCAAGTTATGCTTGGTACTCCCCTCATGTTTCGGATCCCGATATTCTAATTTTTCAGTGACCTTTTCCCTTAGGTCGAAATAGTGATGATAAAAAGTTGTCTAAATGGAAAAAAGTAAACATTTCTTGTTGATGAAAGATGGTTGTGTGCTCATTTGAGTTAAGGCAGTAATTATGGAGTAAGATTGAGGCCAAGTATTTGATATATGTCTAGGTTAGTTAAAGTTTTATGTGTTATATTTAGGAAAAATTATTGTGTGCTTGTTTTATGTAAGTTTATTAGTTGAAAGAATTTTGAGATGAAGTTTCGTGTATGGCTTGGTTAGTTGAGGATATTTTATGTGTATCATCGGAATCGTAAAGGGAAGTTGTTATGGATAGATGTACTAGAGAATATGAGAAAGATGCTTCATGAGTGTTTGTTTAGAAGTACATATGTGGGTATGAAGATAGGCTTGAATGTCATGTTTATATACATATGGATGGATGCTTTGAGTGTTTGTGAATGTCGAATACAAAGTTGAAGGTGATTGCTATAGTGGAGATAAGAATTATATAGGAGATGAGGAATTGTGAAATGCAGGGTGTACTGAATTCATGATTCAGACTAGTACAGTATTATGTGGTGCGTCTTGTGATTTTGAGTTAGGCTTGAAGA
>NW_025855381.1:0-1189 GCF_002878395.1 Capsicum annuum
CTATTGTATTTTTTGAAAGGTGAAAAATGAAAGGCTTTTTATTTTTAAAACTAAAAATTTACTGTGCATTACCGCTACAGCGGATGATTACCATTGCAGCAGATCGTGCCATTTTACAAGAGGACGTTGTAATTGTCATGACTGCTGCAGTGGTTACTTTTTCCATTGTGGCGGTCTAATGTAGAATCTCAAATCATTCCTCAGTTTCCCAAATTTTACAACACACACTATAAATTTTGACATCGGGAACCAATGTCTCCACTATAAACTCTATAATCAGAGTCTATAACTCCATTTTAGTTTCTAAGAATTTCTATACTCATTGATGATCTAATTATCACACTAAATATCATTACTACAAACCACATTAATACTAGATTTCTTTCGATTATCACACCCTTACAAATAAGTCAATCCTAAGCTAGTACTAAATTTCTTAAAATTTCTCAAAGGAAAGTCTAGGTGAAAATTTTACCTGTCACTTCAATGTAACGACATTTTGGATCTTTACAACGAGTCTTAGTTGAAAGGCCAAATGGAAAGAGGAAATTTGGATGCAAATGGATCTACATAAAATAAAGGAAATTTAAGAAGTGCAAGATGCTAAGTTGTAATACCCCAAGACTCTAACCAATAGTGCAACCATGACATAAGCTCATGAGAAGTAAATTATAGTGCTTTGGTTGTTTTATGATCAAGGTTTATGTGTATTAAGGCCTCAAATATGTCCTAGCGATTAGGTGAATCAAAATATTCCTTACCGATTGAATTCTTGGGAAGGATATTACCATATTCAACTTCAAATGAGCATATATATGGTTATACTAAGAATTATTGATCTAATGACCTACCAAAATATATATAATTGAATCATCTTTCCAACGATACCAATTTCACCCAAATCCGGTATCGGAGCCAAGATTTATGTCAATTTTACTCCAGCATATCAGGCCGAAAAACTGAGTGCCGACATTTTGTGATAAGCTGTCACAAGTGTGATGACTTATCACCAAATGTCGTCAGCCTTAGAAATATTTTCACCCCCAGTGATGACATGTTTTCATAAGTTGTCACAAGTGTGACGACTTATCACCAATGTCGTCAACCTTAAGCAGAAAATCATAAAATCCACCCTTTTGTGATGACATTTCGTGAACTTGTCACGAATGCCATCAGCTATTTTTTCAGC
>NW_025855382.1:0-1221 GCF_002878395.1 Capsicum annuum
ATTTATTCTTTTCGTAAGATGTATTCATTAATTTGTGTAGTTTATTATTTTATCCTATTAAAATTTTAGCAATTTCTGTGTAGTATTTTACTCTAACTTTGCTATATTCAATGTGTAGGTTTATATTCTTTATCTGATTAATTAGTATTTGTTGTTCATGTATAGGTAATTTTCCATCTGTATTAAATAATTTTTCGTATGTATTAAATAAATCATTATCTGTATCTTCTTTTTCTAAGGTTAATTTCATTTTAAGTAATTTTTCTTCTAGTTGTCTTTTTTCTATTTCAAGTTGATTTCTGTAATTAACTTCTTCATATATCCAATTTTATCTTTCTCTAATCTTTTTTATATATCCTAGCATTTATTTATTCTGAATAATATCCATCTGAATCTAAGTAATATTTATGTTCATAATACATGTGTAAATTTTCTATACTGTTTAATAATTTTTCCTCTTCATAATCTTGTAATTTTTTTCATATTATTTTCTTTAAGTCTATAATTTCTATATCTCTAAGTATATATAAGATTAAGACTTTAAGATTATCTATCATTTAAAATTGACTTAATATTTTATTATAATATTTTGTAGTTGTTTGTTTTAGTCGTAGTAGTTCTTGCATATTTTCATTAAGAAATTCTATATATTTTATATCTTTAGTTTCCATGTATTTGTTTAAATTTACTTTCATCTTTTTCCAAAAATTCTAGATATATGCAATTTATCATGGTAAGTATTTGTAAGAGTAGTTAGGTAGGTATGATATGTAATTATTCTAGTCATATAACATTTACGAAATGCTTTTTCTAATATGATTTTTCTTATATCTATTACTTTTATATCCTTAAGTGCATACAAAATGAGTATTTTAAATTTATCTACCATTACTTCAGATAAATAATCATTCATTTTCATAAAATTGCTATTTTCAAAATATTTCCTTCAATCATGTACATAACAAAATATGGTCATCTTAGATTACTATATACTAGATTATTCTTAAATAACATGTTCTTTGGTCACTATTAGCATGGTAATCTTGATATTTTTTCCTTAAACAACGCCTCTACTCTGGTTACTCCCCACCACGGCTTCTTTGTCTCATTGGTTTCACCTTTAGGATGGCATAGTTCTTAGGGATTTTTCTCCGCTTCCACTTTGCTAATAAACTTCTTAACATATTATTCTTCGAATAATTCTACTATAAAGTAACTAAC
>NW_025855383.1:0-1481 GCF_002878395.1 Capsicum annuum
CAATACACGTACTTGAATACGCCAATACATGTACTTGAATACGGGGTATTACAATAACCTGCAAAAGAAAAGTCCCGAAATAATAGCTCACACCGTTTTCACTATTAGTGTTATATATATATGTATGTATAAATGAACGAGTATAAATAGATACACACTAAATGCATACAGAAATTAAATACACGTCAATTACATAATAGAGCATGAAACTGCATATGTAATGTAATGAAGGCCGTATCATGATGAATGATTAAAAGTTATCACATGACTTTCTATATACACGTACCAAGCCTCAGCACTCCTAATATAACCTATTGGGGGGGGGGGGAGGTTGTAACCTGTATATTACCTTAAATCTCAACTTTCCTTTCTGGCTTAACTTTTATCTCTGACTAGTGTTCACGAATAAAGGTTTTTTCATAAAAATGTCTCATTCACCTCTCTGCTATTGTTCACAGATCAAGAATTTTCATAAAAATGGCTCAATTATCTTTCACATCAATGTTTGTTAATGGTATCCATATCTCATAAATTTGTGTGTATGAATGAAGATGTAATTCTCACAACCAAATCAGTATCTAGATAATAATCCGTAATACCCCACATTTCGGACTAGGATGAAAATCCATCATTTCTATGTGTAGACGTTTCAAAAGCCTCGAATCCTATAAAATTTAGTGTGTTAATCAATTTTGTAGTATGAGAATATATTTGAGCATGAATTTAGATCATATAGGTCCCCTAACTCAAGTACAAGTTGAAAGCTTTCCTATTGTTCAAGTTTTAGTGAGCGTCAAAACTTGGGTCAACTTCAATCGACCATAACTCATTGTATATGAAGAACTAGGTGGCTTAATATATATCGAATGAAATATCTTTGAATTATCTTTTCAACGATACCAATTTTGCCTAAATCCGATATTGGAGCAAGGAGTTATGCCCATTTTACTCCAGCATATCGGGCTGGCAACTGTGTGACGACAATTTTAACGGCCTGTCACATTTGTGACGATTTGTCAAAATGGTCATCAGCCTTAGGCAGAAACCAGCTTCTGTGTGATGACATTTTTGATGGTCTGTCACATTTTTTATGCCTTATCATGAATGTCGTTAACTTTTCTTTCCAGAACTTGAGGGACGTTTTAGTAAGGGTATTTTGGTCTTTTTCCTGCACTTCTCACGACTTATAACCCTCAAGGAGCGTATTATCTTCTATTCTCTTTAGTTAAACATCTCAAAAAGCTCTCTCATACACTCTCAACCACAAAATTAGGGTTTCTTCTCAAGATCAAAACTCTCAAGAACAAGCCCTAGAGTTTTCATAGAAGAGTCTATTTCAAGGAAATTTCACCGTCAATCTTCACAAATTCTTAATCTAAGGTATGCGTAGTGTTCATCCATGGGCCCCTTTCATCCATGGAGCTCAAGAATCAGGTTTTAAATTATAAATTATAATTTCCTTATTGTTTTATGACTATATT
>NW_025855384.1:0-1742 GCF_002878395.1 Capsicum annuum
TGTTGCTTGAAAACATACAAACAAGAGTTCATACTACTAGTTGCTAATAGAGTTCACACTAAAAATATGACCAACACGACACGATACATAATAAGGTAACTTAATATGCCGGAACATAAAGAAACATACCAGCTCCGACGTCAAATGATCAACCTGATCTCTCACGGGGATTAGGGCGTGGTGTGTCTCTGTATCGCGCTTAACCCCTCGCGTCCACTTTCTACCATAGGGAATCAACGGCTCAACCCTATTAATATCTCTTGGCATTGGTCGGAAAGGCAGGACCCTCTCCCAAGTCCATATTTACATGTTACATATTAGTTAGTATTAACCAAAGTAATGAATAATCAAACTGAAGCTAACATAATAAAATGAGATACCTAGAGGAGAGGAACGAATCCTCCAAGTTTTTCTTCTCAATAGATATCTGACAAAGACAATGGTAAAGATAAGCTAGAACAGCGCTGCCCCAGCTGTAGGTCCCCGTCTCGTTGAGATCAACAAGAAAGTACAAGAACCGCAGACTTAAGTGATTCCATGATGTGTTCAGAAATAGGATAGCTCCTAAAATCAACAACATGTATATTCGAGCAATCCTCTGAACTCTATCATCAGGAGTATCATCTGTAATGGGATCTTGAACAACCTGTTGCTGAATATACTTGACTAATGCACGTATGTAAAGACGGCTAGTCCCTGAAAAATCCCCTGGTGCAGGAGTGAAGCCAGTAAGATCTAGTAGTAACGTAGACCAATCTAAACTACGGAGCATTAGATCTCGATATGTCACAGCATTTCCCTCAACACACAGTCCAAACAAAATTTGGATGTCTTGCAAGGTCAAAGTGACCTCTCCAAAGAGTAGGTGGAAAGTGTGCATCTCTGGCCTCCACCGCTCAATCATGGCCGTGACAAGCTTGTGATCGAGCTGTATCTTACCTACCCTAACAACGTCCCATAACCCCGCCCTGGAAATATACTCTATAACGCGCTGATTTTTTTTTTTAAAATCGCCCTTGCTATATCAATTATTTTTGGACAGACAGTCTCATTACAATCAAGCTTCCCTATCCACAATCTTTGTGACCTGTGAATCATTTGTAAAGTAAGTAATGACCCATCAAAGGGTCCAAGATGCAAGATCTGTTGCATAATATATACGTGTACACCAAATTTCATTAGGACTAACATCAAACCCAAGCATGCAATATTAACATATTGACCTTGTTACATAGAGTTTACATAAAACATTGTTATGCTAATAATATAGCAGATAGATCTTGATTTATGCTTTTACCCCTATGAGTTTGAACTAAAAAAAACAAACACTGACCAAATTACAAATACAGCTTGCATCCCAGAATATTTTCAAAACCAAATCTTCTAACATGAAGTAGTGCAAGTTTCGTGAATTAAACATTAGAGATACTGCTTAAATTACCTTCTTGTAATATATCTTTTCTCTATGATTTGAAGTACTGTACTCTCGGTGGAAAGGTATAGTTTCTGTTATAAGACTGTAAACAAGAACATAAATATTTATGAAATTACTTTTATATATATATATATATATATGGCGCTTTAACGCCTCAAGAAGTTATCGATCAATATGGTAAAAATGTTTGTTTACCCAGCATATCTGAGAAGCAAAATGTACAGATCAATGATGTTGTTCTCCTGCCGATAAATGCTTGCCTAGAGGAAAATGAAGCACAATTTTAACCTCAATAAAACAACACCAA
>NW_025855385.1:0-1054 GCF_002878395.1 Capsicum annuum
AAATAGGAAGCATACCGGTCCTTGTGAAGCACTCTGGTCGATAGACGTACGAAAAGAACTTCGAAGAATATGTCACTGTTGTTTACTGTTGAGCACATCAGCCACATTCGTTAATCTGCACGATATTTTGGCATCTTACTTAAGTGTGGATTTAACCATCAAACGTATTCTAGTGGAATATCAAATCACTCCTAATGCAGGGCAGATAGAAATACATAACGATATGGGTTTAAAAGTGTTTATATTGCAGAAAAAGTTGATACAATACATGAATTGTCTTCCTTTATATGTAAGCATTTTGGATAAAGTTGTAGGGAGCAACTTGACAAGTTCATCTATATGTGGTGCTGAAAGAGGAACCAACTGTAACAACTTGTAACCAGTGATAAATACAACATATGAAGAAGCTTTGGCAGTTTGTGAAATACAGAAGCTTTAGATATTTTTGAGATGGATCCTGTTGAGGTGATTATCTCAGACCCACATTATAAGCATGCTGAGGAAGACCAGGTTTACTTGAGAAAAATAATTTTAAAGTCAATCATGAAGGACTATTCAATTAGGGAGAAATTTCAAACGTGCAGTAAAAGGTTAAGTAAGAAAACATACGTACATTCTATATCTCTCAGATCTTGTTTAATATTAATTTGGATATGTATTTTTAATGTAATAAATTATGTTGTGTGCAGGTATACATTGTTTTGCAAATCAAGAAACTGTGAGTTTTTAATGCGTGCATCAGGAATAAGAGAAACAAGAATGTTTAGAATAAGAGAATTCAAACCTCAACATACATGCCCGGTGAAGGACAATATCTATCCAAAGGTGCATGCAACTAATATGTTGATAGCTGGTATGGTTAAATGAAAATTCAAAAATCACAAAAGAAAATACAGTGCGACGGAAATAAAAAATGACATGAAGAAAGATTTTGGTATGGATTTGACATACACTTTAAGTTGGAGGGCAAAGGAAAGAGCGTTTGAAGAATTGAGGGGTAAGCCATTAGCATCTTATGGGAAAATGCCATCATACTTATATGTTCTAAATACTA
>NW_025855386.1:0-1886 GCF_002878395.1 Capsicum annuum
CTCTCATGGGGTTTAAGCTATCTGGAGGTGTAGGCTATGACCTGATCATGAGTACGATAATTCCTCTCATGGGGTTTAAGCTGCCTGGAGGCATAGGCTATGACCTTACCATGCCATATGAGGAGACAACCTAAACACACTCTAGATGTATCATAATAAACTACAAAACCGTCTGAACTATCTGGAAGAGCTAGAACTGGAGCTGAGGCGAGTCAAGCCTTTAATTCCTAAAAACTCTTCTCGCAAGGATCTGACCACTGGAACTTGACTTTTTTCTGAGTCAATATAGACATAGGGTATGCAATAGAAGAAAATCCCTCAACAAACCATCTGTAATAGCTAGCCAAACCCAAGAAACTCCTGATATCTGATGGGGAAATAGGGCGAGGCCAGTTTCTTACTGCTTTTGTCTTTTGAGGATCTACCCTAATGCTATCACTGGAACTGATATGACCAAGGAATGGTACTGATCTTAGCTAAAATTTACACTTACTGAATTTGGCGAATAAATGATGATTTTTGAGAGTCTGGAGTACTATTCTGAGATGGTTTGCATGATCGCGCTCAGTGTGGGAATAGACCAGAATATCATCTATGAAGACTATGATGAACATGTCCAAGTACTGCTTGAACACACGGTTCATCAAGTCCATAAAAATTGTTGGGGCATTGTAAGACCAAACTACATAACTAGGAATTTGAAGTGACCAACCGCGTATGGAAAGTTATCTTTGGGATGTCATATGCTTTAACTCTGAGTTGATGATAGCCAGATCCGAGGTCTATCTTAGAGAAATAACTAGCACCCTGAAGTTGGTCAAACAAGTCATTGATTCTGGGAAGAGGATACTTATTCTTGATCGTGACTTTATTGAGTTGATGGTAATCTATACACATTTTGAGTGAACCATCTTTCTTGCGCACATTCTGAGTGGTGTGCCCTACAGGGAAATGTTGGGTCTGATAAACCCCTTATCTAAGAGATCTTTCAACTATTCTTTCAGTTCCTTGAGTTCTGCTGGTGCCATTCTATATGGCAGAATAGAGTTAGGCTGAGTGTCTAAAAGAAGATCAATACCGAAGTCTATTTCCCTTTCGAAAGGAATTCCTAGAAGATCTTTAGGAAAGACATCTGAATATTCATTCACTACTGGGACTGATTCTAGACTGGGAGCCTCAAAACTGGAATCTCTAACATGAACTAGATGATAAACACATCCCTTAGATATCAATTCCTTGCCCGAAGGAAGGAAATAAGCTAACCACTGAAAGCGAATACACTACCCTTCTACTCTAGGATGGGTTCATTTGGGAACTGAAACTGAACTATTCTATTTTTGCAGTCAACTGTGGCATAGCAGGAATAAAGCCAATCCACACTGAGAATGATATCAAAATCAGTCATCTCTATTTTGACTAAGTCTGCTGAAGTGACTTTATGAAATATCATAATCGGGCAGTTCCTGTATACCCGCCAAACTATGATGGTTTTACCCATTGGGGTAGAGACTGAAAAGGGCTCTACTAGAATTTCTGGACTGATTCTGAAATCAACTGCTATATAAAGAGTAACAAAAGACAAGGAAACTCCTGGATCTAGCAAAGCGTAAACATACACATGAAAGATCTATAACATACCAGTAACAACATCAGGAGAACTTTCCTAATCTTGTCGAGTCTGAAAAGCATAGAGATGATTTAGGCATTGCCCGCTAGTAGCACTGGAAGTGGCACCCTGCTGATTTGGGCGACTAGAGTGAGCTGAGGAGTGATTTTGTTGTCCCTGAGGACCTGGCTGTGGACAGTTTCTAACTCTATGGCCTGGCTTATCACAACCAAAACAAATGCCACTACCTACTCTACACACACCCTGATGGTGCTTACCA
>NW_025855387.1:0-3501 GCF_002878395.1 Capsicum annuum
TCAATCCTCTCATAAAGCAACAAACTCTCTCATACTCATTATCAAATATAGCAGTCATTTCCCTAGCCAACTCATGGAAATGAGCCTTATACTCAGCGACTGTTAAGGAACCTTACTCAAACTTAGAGAACTGATATTTCAAATGATCTCACACGACATAAACTTCTCAAAGAACATCTTAGTGAACTAAGCCAAAGAGGGAGGGGAAAATCCAACTGGTCTAGAACTCATAAAACTCTTCCACCAATGTCTAGCCGACAAGTCCAGTTGAAATGTCAAGAGCTTATCCCTGTTAGTAACCTTAAGAGCTTTCTAATATAGACAACTTTGAGGCTGGTGATTGGGTGCAGAGGATTTCCATCATAACATATACCATCTCAGATTTGAGAACAACTATGACTCCCACCAAATCTGCCTTGATAGTTGGGCCTCTTATCACCGCCCTCGCTCTGCATGTCCTCCATCACCATAGCATGATATACAACCTTAGCAAAGGTCCTACCAACATGACCAAACTCTGAGTAGCCATCCGAATAGTAAGTCTTAATCCTTAAATAAAGTAATAAACTCTCTCATACTCATTATCAAATATAGCAGTCAATTGCCTAGCCAACTAAAGGAAACGAGCCTTATACTTAGCGACTTTCAAAAAACCCTACTCAAACTTAGAGAACTGATCTTTCAGAAGATCTCTATGGCTACGCGACATGATCTTCTCCAAGAACATCTTAGTGAACTAAGCCAAAGAGGGAGGGGAATATCTAACTGGTCTAGAACTCATGAAACTCTTCCAGCAATGTCTAGCCAACAAGTCCAGTTGAAATATGATGTATTCCACTTCACGAGTCTCCATGAGGCCTAACCCACGAAGACTATTCAAACAAGAAGTCAAGAACTCAAATGCATCCTCTCTAGGTGCACCAAAAATTCTAAGCGGAGGCAACCTCAAGAACCTACCCAACATCTTCTACTCCGTAGCAGACATAAAAAGCTGGGTCATAACAGGATGAAGAACTATCGGAATAAAAGGAACCTCAACTCCAAGAGCTACTTCTACAGGTTGCACTCTTGGTCTAATAGTCTGCGAACTATCCACAAAACTCAACAGCTGAACTAAAGCATCCCTATGCAAGGAATATAGAATGGATTCTAGTAGATCCTAGGCTAGTCGCTGCACCACCGCTGGCTAAGGTAGAAGAGTCTCTGGCTCTGGTGCAGGAATAGGGTCTGGGAGAGGTACAGCCTGGTCTCTAACTGGGGATAAATCACAAGGATGGGTCTCAGGACTCTCCTTGCATATCATTGAAGGACATGTCGTAGGCATCTGCTAAGCGTAAAGACAATAGAATATCTTACAAAGCAAATAAGACTCTTAGCATATTATGAATGAAATAAGTTAAGGACTTTTATGAATGTCTCATAGCCTCCCAAAGATAGAAAACCGATGTCATGTTCCGATTTGTAGGACTCTATTAGAGAATTGCTCTTTTACCAATAATAGACGTGACCTATGCTCTGATACCAATTTGTCATGACCACATTTCAAGTGAGGGTGGCACTTACTATATCCCACCGGTAGGAAAGTTGATACCATAATTTGAAGCTAATGGAATGGGTTACCTTGGTAAGAATGTCCAACTTGGACACTATGTGTGACCAAAATATATAACTACAACATTTAAGAACTAAAGACCACCGATATTCATATAAAAATTGCACGACCTAACAGTATTAACACAATAGCTTCTAAACTTGACAAGAGGAATTTACAATCTCAAAATCAAAAATATCTTAGATAATCTTCTACATTTGTCTCAAAAGCAAAAGACAAATAAGGATAGAGGGGAAAGAGGTCAACTCGATCACTAAGAACTCACCCTATCTCGGAATAGTCAAGGCGACATAAACAAGCTCAAGGACAGAAACTAGAACATGGGTCTACCCCAAAAGGTACAAAACTGTAGTATGAGTACCAAAATATGCATACTCAGTGGGCATCAACGGTCGACTGAGCTCAAATATAATGTAGAGACCATATAAAGTAAGAAAATAACCTTAAATTCAAGGGATACAATCGAACCTGAAACTTCGTGTATACACTATAACAACATCAATTCTACTAAAGTAATAACGTGACTCGCTATCTCAATATACTCCATATTCACCACAAAAACTAAGTATCATTTCGGAAGCATAAAGCCATATACACAATAGCAAAGCATCACCTCACCATAATCATCATCAACTATATTTAGAACATAAATAACAAGAACATACCACGATGTCCCATACCACTAGGAAGTACACAAAATAATATCAAACAAGAACCTATCATGGTGTCCCTACCACCGGAGAATACACCAAAATAGTATAACCAATAGTTTAATAAAGCACAACTAATCCATCAATTGACCAAAACTGCGGGTAGCACAACCCCACCATGGCTAATCAACAAAATCCACATCAAGTGCCCATACCGTAATTTAGCATAAATGAAAGAAATATGGTCACAACATAGTCATTAATTCTATAATTCATAGATAAACACTGCGTGAAATCCATACTAGTTAACCTTATTTCCCATGAATCAATATATTACAAGTCTTATAATTACTAGCCATAAATTTTGGAAAAACCACAAGCTACCCATATTATTGGTTATTTCTCCATCATAAGGCCATTCGTTAGCTAGCATCTTCATGGTATGAGTGATCAATTAAGCCATGTCAACCTCACCTATTAGAATATAATATTACTAACCATCAGGAAATACTAGGTCCATCATCACTAAGCATATCACAACCTTAATGACTGGTTTCCATATTTAAATCAAGTAAAGTCCCCTAACTAGTTTACTAGGTTTCTAGCCTTCAAATTGTAATCATATATTTTAGAAGTAACTAGTTTTCACATAAGCCACTTTTACTAGGCAAGAATTCATTAAATAAACTCTTATTCAAGTCAAGTAGATATATTAGGTTAGCCCTTGATTCTACGCTAGATTACAGATACCACTAAGTCTTAACTCAATGTTAGGCATAGATTTCCTCTAGTTGCTAATTAGCATCAACAAGGGTCACAACTCTTATTCAGTGTTTAGGAATAAAAAATGGATAGCAATTTACAAAGATAGATCTCATATCTCAAGCACATAGGTGGTTGACCCCACACGACCTAACCTTACAAATATCAATGAATATAAGTAAAATTGCTCCTCAAGATATGGTAACATTCTTACCTCTTTTGGATTCACCGGGCACTATCATAATATCAACATATTCCTCTAAATTCACCAGGCCTTATCATAATATACATATATTCCTCTGGATTCTCGGGCATCATCATAATATCAATATATTTTTCAAAATTCATCAAGCATCCTCATAATATCAATATATTTCTCTAGATTCACCGGAAATCATCATAATATAAATGAGTCTACTAATACAATAACGTACATCCATTTGCAAAGCCGTGCATAGCTAAATCAAAAAAACATAT
>NW_025855388.1:0-1006 GCF_002878395.1 Capsicum annuum
TACTATCCAATACTCATCATATTATAAGAAGAGAAATAATCATCCCATCGATTAATGAACACTTGTTATTGTAGTTTTAAGAAAATATGTCAAAACCACAATAACTTGTTCTTTTAATATTCAAAGATTATAGTTAACGTGATATGCACGTGCAAAGTACGTACACTTACCTAGTATATATATATATATATATATATATATAATGATAAAATTATAAAGATTATAACTAAGGGCTTGTCGACCAAAGTTATTATCAGAGTTGTGTGGACGTGGCCCAAACATCTAAAAGCATCATAAACCTATTATTTTCTCAAATATATGTGTTGTTGATGTTTCTTTCCTTTTCAAAATATAATTATGATTGCTCAAAAGCGTAACGGAGGTGAAACTGCATATTTAGGAAAGCATAAATCAATACAATCACACACACTCAGTAGCGGATCTACATAGGGTCTAGGGTAACGGTGTCAAGTGGGCTGGGCTGATCCAGCCCAACCCGGCCCTTGCAACTAACCTGACCCGGTTTGACCCGGTCCGGTAAACCCTAGGACTTTAGAATTTCGGGTCCCGGGTCGGTTATTTTTTAAAAATGAGTCCGGCTAACTCGGTCCGAACCAAGCCCGGTCCAGGCCCACCAATTAACTGGCCCGATCCGGATACCTTTTTTAAAAAAAATAAAAAAAATTGGGATTTTGGGCCAAACTAGCTGTTGGCCCAACGGCTATATAGTCGTTTTTGGGTCCAAACGGCTAGTTTGGGTCCATTTATTAAAAAATAAAAATTTTAACTTTAAAAAATATTTTTTAATCCCAAAAAAAATTCTATAAATACCCTACAACTTCAAATCATTTTTCACACAATTTTTCACTCTCTCAAATCTCATTCTCTCTCAAATCTCAATTCTCAAATATTCAATATATTTAATTTCTTAAAGTGTTCACTTTAATTTGTTAATTTTTCGTTTACAAAGTACGAGCGAAAGTTTCTAAAGTCGCAACCTTCGGAT
>NW_025855389.1:0-1723 GCF_002878395.1 Capsicum annuum
TTAACCCTATTTTCATTAAAATCATCAAGAATCCTCTCTAGAGTTTCAAACAAGAACTTCAAGAAACTCAAGATTCAACCGTGGGTTTTCAAAATCGATTGAAGATTCAAAATCCCAGCTCATAGGCTTTAAGAAACACCCGTTGTTTCCCTATTTCGAGGTACGCGGGGTTTTCCTAAAATCTCATGGGCTTAGAAATCATGTTTTAAGAAAAAGGGTTTTGGATTTATGAATATAATCATATTTTAGAAGTTTTGACGATATTGTTTTGGCCTTTAGGCCTTTCCCCAAATTGTTTGGAAAATTATATATATATATATGTATGTATGTATGTATGTATGTGTATGAATATTCAATTGAGAGCATGGCTTATAATGAACCCCTCTCTTGTTATGATCTTTCTTTTCTTCCATATGATATGAATTGTTCTAAACTGCATCTTGAAAAGCATGTTATGAAAAGTCTTGAATGATGTCATATTTGAATTATGATTTCAATTTCAAAAGAGAGAGGGTTGTTTGTATTGAAAAATGTTGAAAATACATATAATGAAAGAGTGCATGGATTTTTCCAAAAGCACATGACCACCTTCTGTTTGAAGAGTTCTTGCATAATTTTGACTTATGCTTTTGTAACATGAAATCTCTTATACTAGTTGCATGTTTGGGTGATCTGAACTATGTTGTAATGAAAAAATTATGCATGATGCGTTATGGCTCAGAAATAGGACTTGCAAGTCTTGGTGTGACGACACGAACTCATATTATGCCATGGTAATTCAGAACAAAATAGAATACATGTTTAAAGTTAGAATTTTCAGATGTTGAAACTAGAATAATGCATGATTAAAAACAGGACAAAAATTGGGCATAAAGAGAGCTTAGGTGGTGCCTCGAAGAAGGCATGAGTTAGACAACTCGTTGCCCAAAACCGTGATTTGCCGATCTGGGTATATTTTATTATGCTGGACTAGAGCCATTTGGCGTATCAGAATCAGAAACTCCAACCCTTGAGATACACTCGGGTTGGGGGCTTCCCCGCCGAGTCAGTGGCAGATTCCATAGAGCCCGTGGAATATCAAAATTGTAGGGGAGTGCCACCTAACTCAGAAGTTATACAAAGATCAGACATTGCATTGATAAGAATGATTTGAGATTTTCAAAAAGTGCCCATGTTTTTTAGAACTATTTCATGTATAGTATCTAACGATTTACTCTCCAACTATTTTATCTATATAAAATTTTTATTTTGGAATAATTTGCGTACCAGTACATCTGTATTGACCCCCCTCCTCCCTCTAGGTTCTGAGGCTTAGTCTAGGGGTCCAGAAAGGCAGTAGATTCGTCAGACAGAGTTTGCAGTGTTCAGCTAGTGAGCCTTCTCTATTCCAGAAAGCTCATCTTTCAGATTATGACCCTTATTATTGTTTTGGTCTATTGGGGTCCTTGTCCCAGTTTTCAGACAGTTATCAGATTTTCATATAGTAGAGATTTCGTAGACAGAGTCAGATGTTATTTAGCTGTAGTTGCACTACAGTTTTCCATACTTATGTTGATATTAGACTTTGACTTTGACCATGTTTCTGTAGCTGACTATGTTTCCGCATGTTCTTTTTGTATGAGTGTTGTGCATGATTACCAGATAGAGAAGGAAGTTCCAGGCCTTCATGGTTCAGGATGTCCGTCACGGCTAGGCCCTAATTCGGGTCATGACATGGCATCAG
>NW_025855390.1:0-1200 GCF_002878395.1 Capsicum annuum
AGTCATAGATATATTGGACCTTTTGAGATTCTTTGCGTAGTTGGTGACGTAGACTATGAGTTAGCTTTACCTCTAGATTTTGACTCTGTTCATGCAGTTTTCTATGTCTCTATGTTACAGTGATACATTCCTGATCCATTTTATGTGCTTATATAGGACTCAGTCTAGTTGGATGAGTGTTTGACCTTTGTAGAAAAGGATGTGCTCATTTTGGATAGTGATGTCAAGAGGTTGTGCACTAGAGATATTTCTATATTTAAGGTTCAATGGAGGCACCATCCAATGAAAGAGGATACTTAGGAGATCAAGAGAGATATGCGAACCCAGTATCCATACCTATTTGAGACTTTAGGAAAATCCTAATCCTTAACTTTTGGGGATGAAAGTTTCTTTAGTAGTGGATATTGTAATGACCCTTCAAGTTATTTCCATATTTATGCATATTTTCTCCATTAGAGTTTTCTATAGCTACCTCAAGTCATTTATGACTTGCTGGGACTGACAGTTTGGTTACTGAGTACTTCGTTTGGTTTTTAGAGCCAATTCCTTATTTTGAAGTCTTCATTGGTACCAAATGGCCACCGGATGAAAACTTTAGTAAAATGATCTTGTATGCAAATTTTGACTATTCCGACATCTTTGAAATATCAATTTTACACTTAGTAGGCTGTTGGTTTGGTTCCTAAGGCACCCGAGCTCATTCGACCTATTAGTCAGAAAGTTAAGAAAATAAAATATGGGTATGGGACCCATATTTAGTCGACACGACCTCAGATGAAAATTATATGTGTGTCATCACATCGTAAATGTCAAATTTAGTGTGTTTACATAGTTTATTTGCATATACAGGATTCCAAACAAATCTCGAGCCCCCAGTCGAGACCATTTTGGATTTGCAAAATCTAGTGCATCAGCTAATCTGGTGCCACCGTGATTGCGCCTCTTTGGGCTGAGATGGATACACAATGTGCAGAGGAGAAGATGCAATCGTAGAGGCCAATGTACGATCACACTTCCCATGTTCAGCCACAAGATATGACGATCGCATATTTGATGGTCGTGATAGCGACTGTCGAGGCCCTAGACTAGGAATAAATTGAGCCCTTTTTCATGATTTTGGACATTATTCATCTTTCCCTTTGAGATCAAAACCCTAAAATAGTGTGTTAGGTTTAAAAAAATCCTTTGGTGATTGGGAAT
>NW_025855391.1:0-1159 GCF_002878395.1 Capsicum annuum
CTAATGTACAGTCAAGGTGGTGTTTTGTTAATAGACGTGATAGCTCCAACGGCCAAGTATTGTATATACATATATATGTGTGCTTGAGCTTATACAAGTGATTATTTCCTTTTATATGCGACATGATGTTGTCCGAATTTCGGGTTGTCATAGAGGTATGCATGGGAAGTATAAGGTTATGAGCTGGTTCTCCCGGGCCTCCTTGGTTACGGGTGCCAGTCCTCCCCAATAGGATTTAAGGCGTGACAAAAGTGGTATCAGAGAAGTTCGTCCTAGTGAGTCTACAAAGCTTTGTCTACGTAGAGTCTTGTTTATCGGTGTGTCGTGCACCGCATCTATAAACAGGAGGCTATGGACATTTAGGAATTGTTTCTTTTCTTCATGTCTTAGATCGTGTGATAAAGCCTATATTGTATATGAATTCATAGTTGACCACTGAATCCATTTGTTTCTCTTATTATAGTAATAATGTCGATTACCAGAAGCAAGAATACCGGTAAGCAAGTAGATGTGGCTGCCGGAGAGGAGACTAGTAAGTCACCCACTATACCAGCTAATCAAAGTAAGGCTCCAGCTGAGCATGTATTAGAAACTTCTTCCACTCCGAAAGAAATAAGGAGGAGGAGAACTATATCCCCAGATCCAACTATTAATGCTGCTGATCAAGATCTTAGAAATACAGTGCAACTTTTGACCCGTATAGTTGCTGGGCAAGCTCAAGGGCAAGCCATTCCTACCATGGGTCCTAGTGGTACAGATAGGGCGGCTAGCCTTCGAACACAGGATTTTCTTAAGATGGATCCTCCCACTTTTACTGGATCAGATCTTAATGAGGACCCACAGGACTTTATTGATCAAATTCAAAGGGCCTTAGATGTTATGCATGTAACGAGTAGAGAGACAGTGGAGTTAGCGACGTATAGATTCAAAGGGGAGCCTATATATTGGTACGAGGACTAGAAATGATCTGGGGGTATTGATGCACCCCCAGCTACTTGGAAAGAGTTCAAAGAGGCATTTCTTGATCATTATCTTTCATTCGAGATTCGTCAAACCCGTGCAGATCAGTTTTTAAATCTTTGTCAGGGAAATATGAGCGTGAGGGAGTACAAACTATGATTTAATTCTTTGTCGAGATATGCTCCTAATATTGTAGCTA
>NW_025855392.1:0-2116 GCF_002878395.1 Capsicum annuum
CACTAGTCTTTGAAATGATTGCGTGAGGAAAAATGGGGGATTTTGGTAAAATAAGATTTTTAGAAATTTCTATCAAAGTGTGGATTTAACGTTGAATGGAATAATTTGGAAAAGTTAAGAATTAATGTTGAATTCTTTTTAAGAAGTTTGAGTAGTCTCAAGCATATATAATAGAAGATTATTGGAGTAATTTTTTAAATACATCTATGGGTCATTAATGGACATATATGTTATTCTTGTAGTTAGTAGATTGGCTATCAGATATTTTAATCGGGTGACGGGAAGGATAAAGATTCGGGATACTATCGTAGCTAGTAAAGCATTAAGGTATGTAATGCTAAACCTTCCCTCGCCGCTAAGGCACCACCTTACGCCATGTACCCCTTCCTATTAATGTTAAAATAATTCTCATGAAATACGAGAGTAGAATCTTCATATTGCCTTATATTTCATTCTTTCGTTCTACCGTAAAGCTTATAAGTATTTATCTTTCCCTCTTTATGTTATGTTTCCATGATACTTCCATAGTATCATAAGTTTCTCTACTTGAAGCCTTAGGCCACGACGTATGTATATCATACTTTAGGAGTATTTGATAAACATTGCAACGGGAGAGTACATAAGTTTGGCTTGGCATATCGCTCGACGTGATTCTGTGCACAGGATCGAGACCAGACCACTATAGTGAGCTCAATCATTGGGCACACCCGCCTTTGTGGCATCATTTGTATTTGGAGTTAGCTGAAACATCACGTATTGATTTCCCATGACTCGAGCCAACATACGGCGTATATGGCCTGCGGGCAGACCCTCATAGTGAGTCCCTAGATGGGATGTACCTGGATTCGGACTGTGATTACAGTTACACAAATGGGATTATAGCAATGAGTATATGAGCAACATATGCTTTATACTTGCCTCAGATTGCCTTCGGAAGGTCATCTTGTTAGCATTTGTACGACTTATAGGATAAGTGCATCACCTAGGCAAAGTGTAAGTCCTATATTATAATGAACGCTTGTGTTAAATATTATATAAGATGCTAATAAGGTTGGTGCATAAGTTATTAGTTCATATCGTATATGAGTTACTTGTTGGTTTATACGTTTTTCACATTACCATTTGACTTATATGAGCTTCTGTATTTGTCCAGCTGTTATTCTGTCTGCTTTCATATCGGTACACGTTGTTTATGTACTAATATTTCGAGCCCACTATATTTTATTAATGCAGGCTCCGATCCTCCTGATCGCAGACGTCCACGTTAGGCTTTATTACCGTTTTCAGCTGAGTTTTGGTGAGGCTCCAACTCTCTCTGGAGCCAGTCTATGCCTAGTATTTTTTATTATATGTACAGGTTTCTGGTTGGGCATGACGTGCCGGATGCCAACTAGTCACTAGTAGTATAGTGTATTAAACTGACTAGAGGCTTCATGGACATCATGTGGCATTGTATAGTTTTGTTAATAATACTCCCTCGTGTATATATGCAACTCTTATTGAATACCTTGCTCGTTATTATTCCATAACCTCGCATACGTCATAGAGTGCTTGTAGAATGTGTGTATACGGTTCTTGTTTGTCCTTAATTTCGTGACAAACTTGGTATCGGAGCGCCTAGGTTCAGGTGTCCTAGGAAGTCTATGAGATCGTGCTAGTAGGACTTTACTTAGCGATGTGTTGCGCGCCATATTTATAATTAAGGGACTGCATGGACATCTAGGACAGTATGTGGTCGTACTACTGTCATACCTCAAATCCTATTGGGACGGACTGGCACCCGTAATCAAGGAGGCCCGGGAGAACCAGCTCATAACCTTATACTTCCCATGCATACCTCTATGACAACCCGAAATTCGGACATCATCATGTCACATATAAAAGGAAATAATCACCTGTATAAGCTCAAGCACACATATATATGTATATACAATACTTGGCCGTTTGAGCCATCACGTCTACTAACAAAACACCACCTTGACTGTACATTAGGTCTACAAGGCCTCTAAACAATACATAGAGTTTAACTAAGGTCGGGACACACCCCGCCATATAACTAACTTCTATACAATACCAAAAGTGACTGGATATGACACGGAAAGCCCCGAAGCAAACT
>NW_025855393.1:0-1924 GCF_002878395.1 Capsicum annuum
AGCCTATCCATATATTGATGAACTCTGTCATCCATAGTAGCTACAACTTTAGGAGCATATTTCGACAAGGAATTAAATTGGAGACTGTACTCTCTCACGCTAATATTTCCCTGACGAAGATTTAAAAATTGATCTGTATGGGCCTGACAAATCTCGAATGGAAGATAATAATTAAGAAATGCCTCTTTGAACTCTTTCCAAGTAGCTTGGGGTGCATCAATACCCCTAGATCATTTCCAGTCCTCGTACCAATATATAGCCTCCCCTTTAAATCTATTCGCCGCTAACTCGACTGTCTCTCTACCCGTTACATGCATAACATCTAAGGCCCTTTGAATTTGATCAATAAAGTCCTGTGGGTCCTCATTAAGATCTGATCTAGCAAAAGTGGGAGGATCCATCTTAAGAAAATCCTGCGTTCAAAGAATAGCCGCCCTATCTGTACCACTAGGACCCGTGGTAGGAATGGCTTGCCCTTAAGCTTTCCCAAAAACTATACGAGTTAAAAGGTGCACTGCATTTCTAAGAGCTTTGGAGATATAGTTCTCCTGCCCCTTATTTCTTTCGGAGTGGAAGAAGTTTCTAATGCATGCTCAGCTGGAGCCTCACTTTGATTAGCTGGTATAGTGGGTGACTTACTAGTCCCCTCTCTGGCAGCCATATCTACTTGTTTACCGGTATTCTTGCTTCTGGTAACTAGCATCATTACTATAATAAGAGAAACAAACAGATTCAGTGGTCAACTATGACTTCATATACAATATAGGCTCTATCGCACGATTTAAGACATGAAGGAAAGAAATAATTCCTAAATGTCCATAGCCTCAAATTTATAGATGCGGTGCACGACACACCGATAAATAAAACTCTATGTAGACGTGGCTTTGTAGACTCACTAGGATGAACTTCTCTGATACCACTTTTGTCACGCCTCAAATCCTATTGGGGTGGACTGGCACCTATAATCGAGGAGGCCCGGGAGAACCATCTCATACCTTATACTTCCCATGCATACCTCTAAGATAACCCAAAATTCGGACAGCATCAAGTCGCATATAAAAGGAAATAATCACCTGTATAAGCTCGAGTACACATATATGTATTTACAATACTTGGTCGATGGAGCCATCACGTCTATTAACAAAACACCACCTTGACTGTACATTAGGTCTACAAAGCCTCTAGAAAATACACAGAGTTTAACTAAGGTCGGGACACACCCCGCCATATAACTAACTTCTATACAATACCAAAAGTGACTGGATATGACACGGAAAGCCCCAAAGAAAACTGGAACTCACCAAAAGCAGCTGGATATCCTGGATCCTACTTGTACGGTGTATGAGATGAGGTATCTGTGCCTGCAGCATGAAATATAGGCCCCCATGGGGGACGTCAGTAAAAAATATGTACTGAGTATGTAAAGCTGTAGATAATCACATATGATATAGGATCTAAATAGAATTCAGAAACAAGTGAATAAATTGTAATAGGAGTGGACCACACTTACTAGAACTTTTGACAATCTGTGCATTGTATTTATTCAATCACTTTACCTTCGTTCTTATCATCTTTATAATCATTACTGTACTGTACTATGACCCATAGGCTGCCTCCAGTACATATCAACTGGGATCAACCCATGATAGGCTTATGCCCCTGGGATACCACCCGATAAGAGAGAACTTCCATCTCTTAGTTCAATTAATCTTTGAGATTGTTATTACGGTCACCACCGTATTTTTGATACTTTGAAACAATGATACATCAATAAGAGACATATAAATAGACCATCAATGCAATAAAAATGAAGTAAGAACTCATTGGTACATCAATGAAGTGTTTTAGAGTCATCAATGCCATAACAATGAAGTAGGAACTTATTGGTATATCAATGAAACGTTTTGGAGTCATTAATAGCACG
>NW_025855394.1:0-3869 GCF_002878395.1 Capsicum annuum
ATGAATCCCTTCTCTAGCAAATCTTTCAATTGCTCTTTCAATTCTCATAATTCTGCTGGGGCCATTCTATATAGAGGAATGGAAATTGGTTGGGTGCCTGGTATTACATCAATACCAAACTCTACTTCTCATTCAGGAGGCGAACCTGGAAGATCTTCAGAAAATACATCAGAAAATTTATTTACCACCGGAACAGTGTGAAGAGTTGGTGGATCCGCTTCTGTATCCCTTACTCTAACTAAATGATATATGTATCCCTTGGAAATCATTCTTCTTGCCTTAAAATAAGAAATAAATCTACCTTTTGGCGTGCTAATTTTACCTTTCCATTCAAGGACTGATTTATTTGGAAAATAGAAATATACCTTTTTCGTGCAACAATCAATTGTGGCATAACAAGACGCCAACCAGTCCATACCCATTATAACATCAAAATCTACTACTTCTAACTCCACAAGATCATCCATCATATCACGACCACAAACAGTTACTATGCAGTTTCGATAAACCCTTCTAGCTACAATAGATTCCCCAATCGGTGTGGACACTTCAAATGGCTTAACTAACAGTTTGGGTATTCTTTCGAACTTTCCAGCAACCAATGGAGTAACATAAGATAATGTAAAACCAGGATCAATTAAGGCATATACATCGAATAAAAAGATAGACAACGTACCCATAACCACATCTGGGGAAGCCTCTAAATTTTGTCGATCCGCTAGAGCATACGTATGATTATGAGCCCCGCTAGAATTCATGGCTCCTCTATTACCTCTAACACGACCCATTAGTTGTGCACCCCTTCCATAATAAGGCATCAATAATGATGATGCAACAAATGACCCCGTAGGTCGTGCCATACCCCCTATGACCCTTCGTGGGCATTCTCTCATCATATGCCCCGACATACCACACCAAAAGCAAACATTGGTCCCCAGCTGATATGCGCCCAAATAATACCTTCCACATTTATTGCATGGCTCTCGAGGAGGTCTCGATTGGCTCATATTCCCTTTCCCTTGGTACCCCACTATCCACAAACTCTAACTCTCACTTCTGTTCCCAAATTGATTTTCTCTGGACCCTTAGAACTGTGGTGGGGCACTAGCTGCAGAATAAGAAGATAATCGCCTAGGTGGTCTAGCATAAAACAGTGGTCTGAACCCTCCTTCGGATGCCATGAACTTCCCTATATATTTGGCTCTCTTGGAATATCCTCTTTCTAATTCCTGTGTTCTTCTCCTCTGCCTCTGATCTTTCATTTTCTGTGCAAAAGCTTGGATCCTCGCTATGTCCATATCTTTGTTCAAAGTGGCAATAGTACAATCTCTAACCAGATATGGATCCAGCCTATCCGCATATTAATGAACTCTGTCATCCATAGTAGCTACAAAATTAGGAGCATATCTCGACAAGGAATTAAATCGGAGACTGTACTCTCTCACGCTCATATTCCCCTGACAAAGATTTAAAAACTGATCTGCATAGGCCTGATGAATCTCAAATGGAAGATAATGATCAAAAAATGCCTCTTTGAACTCTTTCCAAGTAGCTGGGGTGCATTAATACCCCTAGATCATTTCCAGTCCTCGTACCAATATATAGCCTCCCCTTTAAATCTATACGCTGCTAACTCCATTGTCTCTCTTCCCATCACATGCATAATATCTAAGGCCCTTTCAATTTGATCAATAAAGTCCTATGGGTCCTCGTTAAGATCTGATCCAGTAAAAGTGGGAGGATCCATCTTAAGAAAATCCTGTGTTCAAAGGCTAGCTGCCCTATCTGTACCACTAGGACCCGTGGTAGGAATGGCTTGCCCAGAAACTATACGAGTCAAAAGTTGTACTGTATTTCTAAGATCTTGATCAGCAGCATTAATAGGTGGCTCTGGGGATATAGTTCTCCTCCCCTTTATTTCTTCCGGAGTATAAGAAGTTTCTGATGGATGCTCAGCTAGAGCCTCACTTTGATTAGCTGGTATAGTGGGTGACTTACTAGTCCCCTCTCCAGCAACCATATCTACTTGTTTACCGGTATTCTTGCTTCTGGTAACCGACATCATTACTATAATAAAAGAAACAAATAGATTCAGTGGTCAACTATGACTTCATATACAATATAGGCTCTATCGCACGATCTAAGACATGAAGAAAAGAAACAATTCCTAAATGTCCATAGTCTCCTGTTTATAGATGCGGTGCATGACACACCGATAAATAAGACTCTATGTAGACACGACTTTGTAGACTCACTAGGACGAACTTCTCTGATACCACTTTTGTCATGCCTCAAATTCTATTGAGGCAGACTAGCATGCGTAACCAAGGAGGCCAGGGAGAACCAGCTCATAACCTTATACATTCCATGCATACCTCTAGGATAACCCGAAATTCGAACAGCATCATGTCGCATATAAAAGGAAATAATCACCTGTATAAGCTCGAGAACACATATATATGTATATACAATACTTGGCCATTGGAGCCATCACGTCTATTAACAAAACATCACCTTGACTGTACATTAGGTCTACAAAGCCTCTAGATAATACACAGAGTTTAACTAAGGTCGGGACACACCCCACCATATAACTAACTTCTAAACAATACCAAAAGTGACTGAATATGACACGGAAAGCCTCGAAGCAAACTGGAGCTCACCAAAAGCAGCTGGATATCCTGGCTCCTACTTGTGCGGTGTATGAGCTGAGGTACCTGTGTCTGCAGCATGAAATGCAGGTCCTCCATGGGGGACGTCAGTACAAAATATGTACTGAGTATGTATAGTTGTAGACAATCACATATGATATAGGAGCTCAATAAAAATTAGAAACAAGTGAATAAATTATAATAGGAGTGGACCACACTTACTAGAACTTGTGACAACCTGTACATTGTATTTATTCAATCACTTTACCTTTGTTCTTATCATCTTTGTAATCATTACTGTACCGTACTATGACCATTAGACTGCCTTCAGTACATATCAACTGGGATCGACCCATGATAGGCTTATGCCCCTGGGATACCACCCATAAACACATAAATAGGGATCGACCCATGATAGGCTTATGGCCCTGGGATACCACCTGATAAGAGAAAACTTCCATCACTTAGTTCAATTAATCTTTGAGATTGTTATTTTGGTCGCCACCCCATTTTTCATACTTTGAAATAATGATACATCAATAAGAGATATATAAAAAGACCATCAATGCAATAACGATGAAGTAAGAACTCATTGGCACATCAATTAAGTGTTTTGGAGTCATCAATGCCATAACAATGAAGTAGGAACTTATTGGTATATCAATGAAACGTTTTGGAGTCATTAATAGCACATGGATCTTGTTTGAGTAACCAGATACCTTCTGACATTCATTAGTTCAATAAACATGTAAGATTTGGAAAACAAGTAAGTATTGGAATGTCTTGACATCTTGTAGGGTGGAAACAAGTTCATTGGTAACGTAGGACATCATACAAAACTATTATGGATCACATGTTACTGAATAACTTTGGAAACTTTCTTAATAGAATAATTGTTCACTTTCAGGCCAAAGTATGGTATAGAGTATGCTTTACATACCTAACTGTCAACCTTTAATACTAGTCCCAAATGGACTTCCTATCTTTTCGGATTACTTATCTACAATGAACATATATAGCAATCTAGTATTAGCAACCAAACTTCACAATTCAATTATTTGAATTTACCAAACTAGTGGTTAAGTAGTAAGCCTTAATTACACCATAAAGGGTGTCACTTTAACCCTCTTATACTCCAATTACATTCACATGCCATGCATATTAATACAACATCCTCTAATATCAAGTTTGGATTCATTTATCCTTCCAACCAATCCA
>NW_025855395.1:0-3305 GCF_002878395.1 Capsicum annuum
ATTTTATTTCTGTTGATGGCATTAGAGTTGATCTTCAAAAGATCGAGGCGATGAGAAACTGTCCTAGACCCATCTCTCCATCATCAGGAGTTTCTTGGGTTTAGCTGGATATTATCATCATTTTGTTAAAGGGTTTTCCTCTATTGCATCCCCCATGTCCTGATTGACTCAGAAGAAAGTTAAGTTTCAGTTGTCAGATTCATGTGAGAAGAGTTTTCAGGAGTTGAAGACGACTCACCTCATCCCCAGTCTTGACTCTACTAGATGGTTCGGATGGTTTTGTTGTGTACTGTGATGCATCCAGGGTAGATTTAGGTTGTGTCCTCATGCAGAGGTAAGGTCATAGCCTATGCCTCCAGATAGCTTAAACCCCATGAGAAGAAGAATTACCCTACTCATGAACTTGAGTTAGCAGCTGTAGTGTTTGCCTTAAAAATTTGGAGGCATTACTTATATGGGGTGCATATAGATATGTTCACAGATCCACGGCACGGACCATGACAAAAGGTCCTCTCAATCTTTATTTTTCATAAAAATCACAACAATAAGGGAGGAAGAGCTATTGAAACCAAGAAGATTTTAACAGGGCGCACTATAAGTGTTTTTGTATTATGGTTGTACTATGTGGGGCACCCTTTTAATTGTGTCGATGTCAAAGAATTTGATAAATTTATTGAGGCCATAGGACAACATAACCCAGGAATGAAGACTCCTACCTTTTATGAAGTAAAGGTTACTCACCTAAAAAAAGAGGTGAAGAAAGCGGACAAGATCGTGAGGAACATAAAGTGCAACGACAAAAGTTTGGATGTTCCATTATGATGGGCAAATTGACAACATGAAATGAAAAAATGATCATCGATATTTTGGTGAATTCTCCAATAGGTAGTGCGTTTCTTAGTTCAGTCGATGCTACAACAAATATGCCAATTCCACCAAAAAGTACAATGTGTTTGAGAAGACCATTGAGAAAATCGGATCAAAAAATATTGTACAAGTTGTCACTGATAACGCTAGTGAGGATGTTAAAGCAGGTGACACTATGATAAGTGCGTACCCACATATTTATTGGACTTCCTGTGACGTCCATTATATCAATTTGATGTTTGGTGACATATTCAAGATTAACTGATATACTTCAGGTAATATAACTCTCTTCTCCACTTTCTCTATAGTTAATCCTTAATACTTATTAGCCTTTAATTACTATAATTTTACTTTTACAGGTTTTAAGGTCATCAAGATCTATTCTTACATTAGTCAAAAGTCGTCATTGTTGAACCTAATGAGAAAATCCACAAATAATAGAAATTTGGTAAACCGACTAAGACAAAAATGCAAAAGAAAAACTTGGAAACTCTGGTCTTCTCAACCGAATAGACTTCAAGTAAATTAGCAAAGGAAATTTTGGGAAAAGAAGCCAACCATCTTATTTCTGCACACTTTTTGAATGACGTTATTCGAGCACTTAAAGTTTGTGGTCCTTTGATCAATGTGCTTCGTTTGTTGGATAGGAAATAAAACCACCAAGGCGCTGTACTTATGAAGCAGCAGATGAAGACAGGGAAACTATTGAAGGGGCTTTTAGTGGAGTTCGATGGCAATATGGAAGTGTTTGAAAACATTGATGCAACGTGGAATAACCAACTCCAGTGGCCTTTGCATACAACAGGCCATGTTTTGAACCAGGAATTGTATTATACTGCCCAGGAAAATGATACTTTGGATTCAAAAGTGTGGATGGATTATCATGGATGTGTTGAGAAATTGGTCCCCAATATACCAACACAAAGATATACTAGTTGTTGAGCTTCCTAAGTACAAAAATACAAATGGGATGTTTGGTTGTGATTAGGCTATTAAAGCCAGAGACTCAAGGTCACGGGTAAGCAAGTTGATTTGGTCGTCTTTATAGCTTTACTTGAGTTATTTGACTTATTTAAACTTATTAGCCTTAAAATTTATTTTTCCATATTTTTCTATAGTTGAATGGTGGTGATACCATTGAAACGATGTTATGATGCTCGTAATACCATTGATGCAATTGTATTTGTTGAGTTTCCCACATTGGAGAAGGGATGGGTAATTGATCTCCTTATATGGACTTGGGCAATTCTCCCTCATGAGCTAGCTTTTAAAGTTGAGTTAGGCCCAAGATCAATTCTTTACATGATATCATAGTCAGGCCTACCCAATTCATTTTTTTTTATATTGGGCCCCCCATCTTATGTTGTCCACACTCCAGATGTCCATTCCAGCGCGTGCAGGGGGTGTTGGAGTCCCACATCAGTGGATTAAAGGGTCCTTGGTCTAGTTATATGGTATTGGGCAATCCTCCCCTCATGAGCTAATTTTTGAGGTTGAGTTAGGTCAAGGTCAGGCCCATTCCAAATCTTTGTTCACCGATGTTGGGCCCCCATATTATATTGTCCACGCTCCAGTTAATGAGGCCTAGGTGTGCGGTAAAGTGTTAAGTATCCCACATCGGGAATGGGATGGGTAATTGGTCTCCTTACATGGACTTGGGCAATCCTCCCCTCATAAGCTACCTTTTGAGGTTGAGTTAGGCCCAAGATCAATTTTTTACAATATTAGATAACATTGATGAGGTAAGTTAATGGTTAGTTATATGCCCCACAGATCAAAAAGATGAACATATATGAGGGAGTTGATCTAGTTATGGGTACTGTTGCTATGGCAGTTGGAGTTGGCGAGAATATCTATGCTCTTATCGGAAGTTCTTCAAGTTCAAGGACACTTGAAAAGGGAAGTAGAGTCAGTTTAAAAGCTTAAGAATGACTCGGACCCTAATTGATGAAGAATCCAAAAAGGAAGAAGATTAGGAGCAATATAATGAAATAGATCCTAGACTTTTAGAGTTCTAGTATTGCTTGTCTTATGAATTATTGAGTCATTCAAGTTCTAGGCTTTTAGTATCTACTATCTACTTTTAGTTTTCGAATTGAAATATTTGTTAATATATTATTGCTATTGAGATTTTGGTTATTTATATGCCATTAAATATTTTTAGTATTAATTAGCGCCTCGCCTCACCTTAGTGAGGCAGACCCTTATCGCATTTTGGCGGTCCTTGGATTGGTCCTAAGATTTTAGAATCATAGTATGATGATAAAATGCCTGTGAAGGTTTGCTTCTAATGAACATTCACTACGGAAGGATGTGGTCAACTAGACTTGATAATAATCCTTGTGGTGTCAGTCTATGGATATCTATCAGTAATCTATGGTCAAAGTTCAGAAACAAATGTTGATTCAAAGTGGGTAATGGTATGATGTCTCATTCGG
>NW_025855396.1:0-1213 GCF_002878395.1 Capsicum annuum
ATATATATATATATATATATATATATATATATATATTATATTAATAACACAAATTAAGAGACATTACCAGTCACTTTCATTCAAAGTTTCGTTCAAATCAAGTATTGAGGATTGTGTTGGCATGTTACCCGACATGATGTATTGGGGAACATTCATGTCAAAAAAGTATTATACTGAGTTAAACGAGCATCAACAATGCTTATTGGATTATCAAACTGCGCATACACATTCATCTTTTCCACAGAGTGCACACAAAGATTTCTACACTCCTTTACATAAACTTGAAGAATATTCAGCTTTATTTGACTAGCATAATCACAAAAATCCCTTAGAAATTCAGTCAATGATTCATCGTTACTGATAATTCATTCTCCATAATTTATCAATCCTTGTGATGAGAAGGAATTTGAATATTATCCGATAATAAATAAATCATAATCATCACTTTTTATAATCATTCTCTAAATAATGAATCAACAAATTCTCTGTAACCAATTGAAATTGGACACTTGATGTTGGACTTGGGGGAGATACTATAATATACTATGTTATTTTTGTAAATAATTCACCGTCTCAAAAAAGTGCAACTATAACACGTTCAATATTTATTTTTTAAGATTTGATCAAGTTTTGAAAAGAAGAATTGAATTTGAATAAGTTTGACGAATAAGAATTGAATTTAAAAAGAAAAACTAAATGGCCAAAGAATGAATATATACATTTGTTTAAATAAGAGATTTTTGAGATTTAGTGAAAAATAATATTTACACATAACGCATATATTTTCGGCATCATATTCATATTTCACATCACTAATAAATCTATGCACAAACTCATATATTTTTAACGCTATATTCATAATTCACATCACTAATAAAGACTGTCTAATACTATCAGAGCAGCCTGTTGCATGTCTAAAATGGATAATTCACTTAAATGGTGAGTTATTTATTTTATATTTGGATAACTCACATAATTAGTGAACTTTATAAAATAAAAGTACATAATTACAAAAGAAAAATAGATAACTCACATATTATTTGAATTTTATAAAAATAAAAATAGATACCTTACATCTTATGTGATCTTTATAAAATAAAAATAGATAATTCATATCTTATGTGAGCTTTATTGTCACGCCTCAAATCCTATTGGGGCGGACTGGCACCCGTAACCGAGGAGGCCCAGGAGAACCAGCTCATAACCTTATACT
>NW_025855397.1:0-1212 GCF_002878395.1 Capsicum annuum
ATAGTGAACTAGTGTTTAGGAGGTGATGTTGTTGGTGACTTTGTTTTTTGAAAATGTTTAAGTGTCTGTGACTTTAATAGTGAATTAGTGTTTAGAAGTTGATGTTGTTAGTTAATTTATTTGTTGAAAATGATTAAATGCCGATGACTTTAAAAGTGAACCTTTGTTTAGAAGGTGATGTTGTTTGTGACTTTATTTGTTGAAAATGCTTAAGTGCCGGTGACTTTAATAGTGAATTAGTGTTTAAGAGTTGATGTTGTTGGTTACTTTATTTTTTGAAAATGCTTATTCGGTGACTTTAATAGTGAATTAGTGTTTAGAAGGTGATGTTGTTGGTTACTTTATTTGTTGAAAATTCTTAACTTTTGGTTACTTTAAAAGTAAACTTTTGTTTAGAAGGTGATGTTGTTAGTGACTTTATTTGTTGAAACTTCTTGATCTAATTAGTTGAATCTAATTGATTGCGTAGATAGAAGATGATTATAGCTAGATATATCTCCGGAACCATGATAATTGAATGGGTATGAGGGAGGAATTTATTGAGGTTGTCAAAAGATTTATTGAACATGCTAAGACACTTGATCTTTGGACATGTTTTTGGGTAATTCGTTGTCCTTGTGTTAGATGTGATGGTATAAATCTTTTAAGTGAATAAGATGTAAAGGAACATCTTTATAAAAAGGGGTTTCATGAGCACTTTTTAAGATTGCATGGTATTCATGGTGATGCTGCACAAAATAACTTTATTTTTGGAGAAAGTAGTAGGTCTGTAGGGCATAATGAATATCAAGATACTAGGATGACAGAAATAGAGCATGATGCATTTGGGATGCAGTACGTGGTTGACTTTAGGGAAAATGTTGAAGATGTTCCTAATAGTAAATCGGGCAATTTCTACGAAGAATTGCAGGCAGCTAGTCATCCTTTTTTATGGGTGTTCGTACTCTCGTTTGTCTATTGCTGTTAGATTATTAAGTATTAAATCTGACTGAGATATTGCGAAAGGAGGAATGGACCTAATTATAGACTTTATTAGAGAGTTAGTTCACCCTGACTTGGAGGTTCCTGATTCTTTCTATAAGACAAAAAGATTGGTGTCAAAGTTAGGTCTCTTCTCGGTTAGAATTGATTGTTGTTACAATGGATGCATGTTATACTTTAAGGGAGATGTTAACCTAGAGTTCTGTAAGTTTTGTCAGCACCCTAGATATT